>NW_027113578.1:19036-19455 GCF_000696795.3 Halyomorpha halys | reverse complement strand
CAATCCCTTAGTTATTACATTTTCATAAATTGAATTTTATGAAACTGTAAATTAGGTATATTTAATAATGTACCTTATTAAGGTGCATTTAATAACATTAATGATATAATTTCGATGGGCACACATATTACTTAATTTTTTAATGAGTGTTAAGTAGAGTCACCAGAAGTTTGTGCTATAAATATTATTTATAGTTTTACTTTTTGGATGGACTAAATATTTTAGGAATAATAATTAATATTATAGTTTTTGTAAAAGTTTATAAACGATTAAATCAACAGAGTTGAACTATTCAATATCACACAATTTTAGTTTAATATTACAAAAAACTTTAGAAATTTAAAAAATAATTATTTTTAAGAGAATTTTCAATTTTGAGCGCGGTATACTTCAATCAACGTTTAAAGAACTTTAGTTCT
>NW_027113578.1:16577-17054 GCF_000696795.3 Halyomorpha halys | reverse complement strand
AATGTTACAAAAGAATATCTCAGTAAATAATTAAATAACCTATTATAATTATATATATTATGGGCATTATACTACCAAAAAAATATGTTAACAGATTAGTCAAAACTAAAATAGTTCTCCAAACTGTTAATTGTATTTTCGATCAAAAAATGTTATTTTCAATTATTATTAAAAAAATCACTACAAAACGTTACAATATAATATTTAATATTTAATGAGGTGTATCATTTTTATAAACGGCGTTTTCTGCTGAAATTATTAGAGATGATACTAATTTATCAATGATGTATTTTATTTTTTTCTTAGAAATTGAAACAGTTCAATAAATATCCGTAGCAAACAAAACTCAATTTATCCCTCTCGCTAATGTTTATCGCTGAAGGCATTTTTATTACCTGCGTACGTAAATCAATGATAGTGCCTGGTAAAAAAACATGCCTGGAATGATTTAATGCGTTAACATCTCGAAAATAGAAT
>NW_027113578.1:9943-10302 GCF_000696795.3 Halyomorpha halys | reverse complement strand
TTTATAAGTTTCGAACGATTTCGCCTTTATGAATATAGATTTTAAGTCAGTCAATTGATTTGCTAAATGAAGTCAAATATTTCACAAAGTACACTCCGTATCCCATAGGTCACTTTATATAAGTTTGTCATTGTAAATGTGACGGCACAAGTGATAATTGAATACAATCCTATTCTATAGTAACAAGCGTTACTATCTACCCCTATATAATGAAATACCTGTCATTACACATCATTACTGCACGATGCTTGTAAACAAGAAGGGAAATAAAATTTAAATTTATTTTATCTATAAATTGTCTACTTTATATTTGATAACTTTAAAGTAGCAAGCATTATAATTTACACTACCCGAAAAGC
>NW_027113578.1:9522-9893 GCF_000696795.3 Halyomorpha halys | reverse complement strand
AAAAAACATGCCTGGAATGATTTAATGCGTTAACATCTCGAAAATAGAATCCAATAGTCCATAAAAAGTAGACTATTCGTGGTTTTATTGGTAGCGGAAAAACATACCTCAACTCACTTAGTATCAGTACTTGGTATTTGGGATTTTTTTTTTTTTTTTACATTTGCGGATAATGCATCTAAATTTTTAAATATTAAAAAAAAAAATTGACTTGAGAGACTGGAAGGTTTCAGTTTGGAATGATTCCAAAATAACTAATTATTTCCTTTTTTTTATTTATTTTTTTAATTGCCTCCGAAAAATACCCTAGATTTATAAGTTTCGAACGATTTCGCCTTTATGAATATAGATTTTAAGTCAGTCAATTGATT
>NW_027113578.1:9160-9472 GCF_000696795.3 Halyomorpha halys | reverse complement strand
ACCTAAAAAGTTATAAAATAAACTTTACTTTATTGATTTTACTTGTTAATGTATAAAATATGCAGCAATAAAAATTATTCCGGTTTAATTTACGTTTTTAAGTCGTAAACAGAAAATTGTACGAAATGATAATAACAGTTAGGTATTATGTCTGGATCATCAAGTGCCACTTAATATTAATGATTTTGGCAGGAAACTGCTCGAACAATTTTGATTAAACTCAATAAATTAATGTGGAATTAAATTGACTTTATTATCAGCTAGGTCCTTTCCTCATGGAAATAGATTGGCAGAGCTTAAACGCCGAATTTT
>NW_027113578.1:2506-2675 GCF_000696795.3 Halyomorpha halys | reverse complement strand
TATTTCCTACAAAGCCCTTTTGTTCCAAACCGTTCGCCAAAATTTTTTCTAAACTTTTCCTGTTAGTCAGAATCCATTTTACATGTATATCCTATTTTACATCTTGACACCGTCATACTGGTTATTAGTTTCAAATCTTTCTGTAGAATCATTTATCTTAATTTTCTGT
>NW_027113578.1:2047-2456 GCF_000696795.3 Halyomorpha halys | reverse complement strand
TTAATTTAGGAATAAGATTTTCCTATTTCCATGGTTGTTATGACAATGTCAGTTTTTGAAAGTACTGATGTTCCAATAGAAACCTATCCAATCTTTAATTTTTTTTTTTAATTTCACTTAGTTATATATATACATATTGTTTGGGATAGTGTTGCCATAATAATAAATACATTTCTGTTTTGAAACGAGGAAAAATGAATTTATACTCAAAGTAAAGTTGTACATGGGATTTGCGTGATGCGCGAACTTCGTCAGTTTGTTCTTTTTAAAGTATAGTTTATAAAAATTTTAAAATAAAATATAAAGCATACCATTTCCAACAATTATGGCGCCAAGTAACTCAAAAGTATCAAATGTGTTGCTAATGGTCACAGCCTATACTAATTTAACTAACAGATCTAACAAAGAT
>NW_027113578.1:1706-1997 GCF_000696795.3 Halyomorpha halys | reverse complement strand
TATTCAAAAAAATAATCCAAGGCGTAGGTCCAAAAGTGAAAGCATTGATGAAAAACTGGCTTCAGCTCTCACCCAAATCACAAATATGATAAATCGAAGAACACCTCAACTTGATGAGTGTGACTTTTATGCTAACCTTTTAGCCAGCAGGCTAAGAGAAATTCCCAAAGAGCAAAGGAGAATTTATATGAAAAAAATTGATATGATTTTGTCGCTAACTACAACTAGGAGGCCACCTGTAGACACTAATTTTCAAACAAGAAAACTAATACACCCAATTCCTGTTTCAAA
>NW_027113578.1:1139-1656 GCF_000696795.3 Halyomorpha halys | reverse complement strand
ATTAATTTGGTCGTATTTCATTTAAAATAAAAATTTAATAAAACACTATCATCGACCAATCACATTCGAAGATGGGTTTTCACTAACGTTATTTTGGTCTTTCAGTAAATATCATTGCAATACGTCTATGCCTTGAGTGTGGTTTTATATCTGCCATGATGCAATGCCTCTGTCGAGCCATGGCGAACTTAGACATACGCGAGCATGTGGATAGGTGGCTCGGCTCGGTTGGCCTAGCTCGTTGCCGATCCGTCGAGAGTCGGTTTTTTGGCCACAGATCCGTGAAGGCGCTCGTGTAGCGTCTCCACCATTGTCCTTTGTCTAGTTACAACTGAGAGCTGTCATCTGTGTGCTGTCACTTTTCCTAAGTTTTATTATTTTTAATTCATAGTTTTGGTTTTTCGTACACTTATTTAATAAGTTAAAGTTAATTAGTTGTATATAAGAAGATGGTCAGGGTTGCGGTCAAAAGTGAAACGTTGGGGCGAAATGTTGGAAAATAAATAGTTGTAAACTA
>NW_027113578.1:0-413 GCF_000696795.3 Halyomorpha halys | reverse complement strand
GTTGTACACCAACAGTGTAACTTAATTAGTTTTACACAACTTAGTTAGTTTATTTTATAAGTTTAACTTTTATTACTTGCTATATATAAACATGGGAAATTGGACCAATACTCCACTTTTTGGAGTGTTATCGAGGGGAACCTTGTATATGCAATCCCATGCATAATAACCATAAAGATAAGAAAAAGGTAGGTGATGCATGGGATCTCCTGAGCAAGCTTTCTAATGCATCAGTGAAGCAGCTCAAGACAAAAAAGGAAGCATTAATGGCAATGTTTAGAAAACATTTAAAAAGGATTCCATTCGTTCAGGCGCAGTTATCAAATTTAATTAATCTATTGTTATAATTCATGTTGTCAATAGTACTTGCTAATATGTGTTATTAATTTGGTGGTTAATTGTCTTGTATACTT
>NW_027113577.1:7657-8065 GCF_000696795.3 Halyomorpha halys | reverse complement strand
CCAATGGCCAGTTGTGCCATGGAGGTTAATTCAAATTAAAATTGTTTTATTTTTTGTCTTATTTTAATATCTCTTTGTATTTATATTAATTGATAATTTTTAAAGATAACTATCGTAATCTAACCTAGTTCTCTTTTTATATATGTAATATGAGAGAGAAAAATTTCATTCAAAAATGTTTTGCTCCCCAACTGTATTGGGTTGTTAAATACACAGTATGCTCATCTCTAGTCAGACAATTTTTTTTAAATCCTATCAAACATAGACATAGTAGAGTAAACTTATAGGGGAGAAATGCTTTATTCATTCATGCTGTCAAAATACATCAGGTTGCTACATTACATAGCATACCAATCAATCCGTGATCGGAAATATATAAATTATATATTTTTACATGATATAATAAAA
>NW_027113577.1:4324-5052 GCF_000696795.3 Halyomorpha halys | reverse complement strand
CAATCTATTGCAGAACAAAGCTTTGATGTTCATGACTTAGTCAAAAGGTAATTGCTAATATTTTATTTATATATAATTTAATTTCTTGTTTGAGACTATTTTTTTTTAATCAATTATAATAAAAAATATACCCATAGTCTCAACATGTTTATTTTCTTATAGCTCTTACGTTTCGACCCTTCTGGCCATTTTCAATGGTATCTTTTTTATAATATCAAAGCTAATAAAGTAATTAAAAAGTGCAGGTTGTTCTACCTTGCTCGAAATATATGTTTTAGTTTATCAACTTAATTTTTTATCCACTTTTTTTTTATTCTAATTGTATTCAATTTACACTTTCTGTTTCTTATTACACTTCTTTTATGATAAAGTGATCGATAAGGTTGTAATAGAAAGTGTAAATTGAATAAAATTCGAATAAGGGCCACCCATAGCTCAGTGGTTAAGACATAGTGTTACCAATTTGATGTCTATTGGCGGTGCCGGTTCGAATCCGGCCTGGGGCGTTGACTTTTTTCATTGAGTGGCGGTCCTACTAAATGAAAAACTTAGACTTCCCAACCATGGTTAGGCAGCATAGGACTCCAATGGGAGTCTTGGCCAAAAAAAAAAAAACGAATAAGTGAAATAGTTGATAAAAATAGGTTGATAGAATAAAATATATGTTGACACAGGCAGAATATCATGCAACTTTTTTATAAGATTGTAGCTGTGACAATATAAGATAT
>NW_027113577.1:0-426 GCF_000696795.3 Halyomorpha halys | reverse complement strand
TAGATTTGCACATAGTTCAGTGACTGAATTAATGTAGTTTCGTCTTTGATGTCAGATAGTATTAGGATTACCTAATACATACATATTTATTTATTTATTTATTTTTTTTTTTTTCGGCCAAGACTCCCATTGGAGTCCTATACTGCCTAACCATGGTTGGGGGTCAAAGTTCTTCATTTTGTGGGGCCGCCACTCAATGAAAAAGTCAACGTCCCAGGCCGGATTCGAACCGGCACCGCCAATAGACATCAAATTGGTAAGACTGTGTCTTAACCACTGAGCTATGGGCGGCCGATACATACATACTATACTAATTAATAAATTAATTTATTTGATGATGTAGTGGTTATATTATTTATTATGTGGTTATATTATATTATTTATATTATCCCTTCTCCCTAACCATCAAGAGGTTTAAGGTATAGT
>NW_027113576.1:133061-143714 GCF_000696795.3 Halyomorpha halys | reverse complement strand
AAAACAAGTCTTCCTATGTCATGCTATGTTATCATTTTTTAATTATTATTACTTCAATTCGTTAAATTTTCGATATCGATATTTCGATATTTTAAAATATCGATATTTTAGTGCCGATATAATATCGATATCGATATTGCTATCCGATATCGATATGGATATCGATATCGATATTTTGCTTTCGATATCCCATCCCTAGTCAGTAGTTGCTTGCAGGCTACTCACTTCAAGCCACGGCGAGGGGCTCTTCTCCTCTACGAGTATATTTCTTCACAAGAGGCCCCATCATCCAGCGTGATTTATAGATAATTATATTTATGTCTCAAATACAAAAAATAACAACTTTTTTTATTAAATGTTTATATTTTTAGAAATTCCTTCTTTTTTTATTTTTTCTAATTTAAATGTTTCAATATTTTGTTTTACTGCGTGTTATGTTCAATTGCTTAAAACACGACAATAACAAAATTCATTTATTTTATTTTCAATACTCTACACGGTTGTGCTAGTAAATGTTCCTTTTGAACCCCTACCCGCCGTAACACGTTCCGTTGAACTATCAAGAAAAATTTATATAAAAGTATAATATCAAGATCTCACACAAAAGCGCGTGCAGGAAATATATCAAGACAATATTTTCCATTGTGCAACTCTCATATTTCTGTAATCGTGAAAAGATGGACATTAGTGGTGCGGGAGGGGAAGAAGGGGGCACTTAGGTGGATTTTTTTTTTCAAAACGTGCCCTTGAATAAATGTCCAAGCTAAAATGGGTCATGAACATTTTTATTTCTCAAATTTTTTATCATAAAACCGAATTTTTTTTTATGTTATGTTTTTAAGATTATTATCAATTTAACATTTTTTTATTTAAAGCAAAGTAGGCTTAATCTAACAATGTATAATGTATGATATAATAACCCAAATATTCATAATAAGAAAATCAATTAAACCGCAATTTATGAAAGTTAAAAATGAAAATATCAAAGCTCCATGTATAAGATGGTATTTTTGTTTCACTACTTTTTTTTGTGATTATTTTTATTTATTTTTTATTTATTTATTTATTGATATTTACAACTGTATAAAAAAATACAACAAGTAAATTTGATCATAATGACATAATGATATGATACAAGATGTAGAGAAACTACCCAATAGTAGAACTCTATTCAGGCGCCTGGAAGGATTGCCAGGAATGGAAGAGGTAGCAAGGTTAGAAACGAGTGGGTTTGGGTGGTTAGGGAGTTTATTATGGAAGGAATAATATCGGGTTCGGGCTAGATCGGTTACATAAGGAACATTTAGGTCTTTATGGATGGTTTTATTAGTAACAAAATAAGGAGCATTGAGGATTTTGGATTGTAAAGATTGGATACGAGAGGAATTCGAAGGTTTCAGTCTTTTGTAATGAGTTGGAAGTTTAGACCGTTTGTCTAGTAAGTGCTGTAATAGTCTTTTCAGTCTTGTGTGAGGATTCCAGGTTAGTCGTTTGTCAAGATGTAGTCCAAGATAACGAATCTGTTCTACAGGGGTAAGAGCCACATTATTAAAGTATACTGTAGGGCAGTCGGCAGGTTTACGACGAAGAGTAAATGTGATTTGTTGGGATTTATTTTTATCCTCCAATTTCGACACCATTCTTCGAGGATTGTGATATGGGACTGGAGAGTTTGGGATGCATTATGAAAGTTAAAAATGAAAATATCAAAGCTCCATGAATAAGATGGTATTTTTTGTTTCACTACTTTTTTTGTGATTAGAATTTGAATTAACAAAATTGACGAAAAATGATTTACTCGTGTCTCCTCTGAGGAAAAAATTGTAACTAATATTGTTAAATGCATCAATACATGTGTAGTACTGTTTTGCATAGAATACACGCTGTACGTAAATGAGTGATCATGTTGTGTGGATAGATAATATAGTCGGCATGGGATAAAAATCAAAGTGTTTTTAACTGTTATTCGTAGTTTTTAACAGACAAATTCAAATATAGTTACGCCTTTAATCAATGAAAAATAGGTATTGCTATGTACTGCCTTGAGATTTAATCGGGATGCCAGGATAATCGCTGAAGGCAATTATCCAAAAATAAGTTAATTAATTAATTATATATCGAGTCCTAAAAAACTATTATTATGATTGGATTCATTTCCAAAAGCTTTATGTGTGTTTGCCAATTAAATTCCTTTATATTTAAAAAATGTTGTTACTATTAATTATATAGTATAATAAGGAGTGGTATATTGGGTTATATAATAGTATATAAACTACATAAAGAGACTTTATTAAGTATTTATTTACAATTTATTGCTATGATTAAAATGATTCAGATAAATGGTTGCCATAAAATATAGGTTATTACATTATTACTTTTTGTTTAATTTATACTTATAGCTGCTGATGCCGTGGGATGTAGTTCCGTAGGTGTCGTCTGTTTCATAAGGGATGTCCAGGTCTCGTGGCCCTTCTTACGACTTCGTCTGGTCGAAGTGCATCTTGCTCCGCTCCGGCTTCTGCTGCTCTTTCAAGCTTGGTCCTGTCTCGTCTCAGCCTTCCTCTTCATTGTTCTTTTTCCTGATCTAGCTCTCCTGTGCCTTTTCTCCCACTTCACTTTAGGGGCGTTAACTTATTTTTGAATCTCATTCCTCATTGGCCATAGGTGACAAAGCTCCCGAGGTAGGTGTCCTCCTCTCCAGGCTCGAGAGTGGGTGAGAAAGTTTGACATGTCCAGGAAGGGCCTGCGCCTGCTTAATTTGATTCTGGTTCCTCGTTAAAACCTGTCATGTTTGTTATAACACGTAAGGATTAGCCAATCTAATTTTCTCAGGGGACTCTGGTAATGTGGCAAACTTAACACAGATGTTTTCATATCAGGGGACGCCCTAAAAGGTTCGTAGAAGGATACTCTGGCCAGGTATAGGGACAGATGACGAAACACCTTAAGAATACCCAGGATTGTCAAAAGGTCAATACATAACAGTATGTGACATTTTTTTTTTTAATGTGGGAGGCTCTTACGATTTATGACACGCACCGTTTAAAAGTTATAGATAAAAAAATTAATTACCTTATTAATAAAAGTCTTAGAACGATCAGCATTATCATTCCGTGCTAAGTGTGATAGAAATAAATTTTTAAAAATTATTTTTATACTTGAGGTGGATTTCATACATGACTTCTGTAATATTTATTATGCTAGGTCTTATTAAGGCAGTTCCAACAATGTCTGACTGTTCAGAGCATGCGTAGTAAAAAGTACAAGATCCCAAGAGGAGAAAGTCAGTAATTTCACCTCGATTTTTATTACTTTAATGAAGATTATGTATAATCACTAGTCAAAATTAATGAGTCTGCCATGGATATTATATATGGGAAATAAAAAATGGCCGCTGTTAACATTAAAATAAACTTTTCATTGGGAGCTGTATATCTTGAAAACTACCAACACTTGAAAACCCAAGAGAAAATAATTTAAAGTGGAGTCAATTTGAAAAAAAACATTTCATAAAAAATGCTCTGAAAATTCAGTATTTTATAAATTTATGTTGAGAAACACCATTGGTATACATGTCCATTAGGATTCAATTTAAGTCTAGTCAAATGTACTTTAAAGTAGTTTAGGACGTTTATAATCGTAGGAATAGTTGTTTTTATGAATTTTACAAAAATGTTACGTTAACAACTTGGAATTGAGATTTAGTGAATTTATTTTAGTAAATATCAAATAAAAACTACTATTTCTAAGAAGATAAACTACTTCACTATACATTTAACTAGCTTTAATATGAGTGCTGGATGTCATCTGTACATCTTATGTTTCCTGAGATTTATTTTTTCATAAATCTAAATTTTTGTCTATTTTTTGTGAATTTAGTTTGTTGAATATCATGAACTACTATTCCTACGAACATAAAGGTCATATACCATTCTATAGTGCATTAGACTAGATTTAATGTTTAATGCTAATAGACAGCTGTACGTCGAATAGATTTTGAGATAAGGTTTTCTCAAAAATAAATTCAGTATTTTAATTTTTCAGCGCATTCTACATATTATACCTATACTTTGCAGATTCATTAATTATATGATATTTGGATAAATGACTAATCATTTTTTTTTAATAAGTCGCATATTTGTTTTAATTGAGTCCAAAATGAGCTTGTATATTTTCTGGGATTTCCGCTACTAGTGAGTTATATTCATTTAACGAGCTGAGTAACTTTAATAAGTCCAATTAAAACTTATTCCAAGTTGTAAAACTTTCTGCCTAAGGCCGAAAACTGTTTTTTGAAATATCTTCATTAATTACATCGTCCTTGTCTCCAGATGGAAACAGATAATATTCCCTCCTCTTATTGGATAGAAGTGACTTACTTAAAGTTAGACCAAAGCACGATCTGATTGAATGTTTCCTTTTTCGCGAGTAACTAAGGGTTTCATCCAATAAATTACCAATATGTTTAATAATAATCAACGTAAGTTCTTGGTTGACCGTAGGTTATATATAGAGTAGATGGTTAGGGGGTACGGTCAGTGAAAAACACAAATAAGTGAAAACGATTTGTTAGTGCTAACGTTTCGGCCAATATTTCTAGCCTTCATCAGGGCTAAGAACAAAAACAAGACATCAAACATAATAATTAAAAGAAAGAACAGAAAAATAAGACCCATAAGTAGTATTGAAGAAAATGCATAGTGTGATATTCTAAGAATATTGAGACTGTATAAAATAATATATTAGGATAATAATAACATTAAAATTAATAATGAAAGATAAAACTATATATATGTAAATCAACTTAATAAATACATATATGTTCAAAGCTGGAAATTATTTAAAATTGAAATAATATAAAAATTCTGCTAATAAAGAAACATTGATGTGATTAATTTTTTTTATTATTACAATTTTAAATAATTTTCTATTTTTTACATGTATTTATTTAGTTTATTTTTATATTAATAATATATTCTTCTTTTATATGCCACTTTAATATAATTATTTTGTACGTTTCCAATATTCTTATAATACTACACCATGCATTTTCTTCTATATTACTTATGTACCTACATTATCTGTTATCTACTCATGTTTATTGCTATTTCTGTAATTCATCATTATGATTCATTTCTTATTTTTATTATTATCCCTAATAAAGGCCTGAAAGTCTGGCCGAAATATTGGCACTAATAAATATGTTTTTGATCGTTTGTATTTTTCACTGACCAATCATCTTTTCTATAATTATATTATTTCAATTTCTTGAGACAAGGTAATTATTTATGAAATAAATCAAAAATTTGTATTCTTTTTTGTCTCAACACTTTAATTCAAAATCACAATATTTAATTCAAAACATTAGTGAATTTGTGTGAATAATCTTATATAAGAGGAACTAAATAATTATGATTTTAAATTTAAAAAATAGGCTTTTAACTTATAATAAATGAAATGACCTGGGCAGAATAGCCTGCAAAAGAAACTCTAAATTAATGTAAGGAAGAAATTATAATTGAAGATTTCCTTGAGGATGGCGAGAATGGCCGAAACGTTGGACTGGTGAAAAATAGAAAGTGTTGAGACAAAAAAAGGATACAAATTTTTGATTTATTTAATAAATCTTTTCTATAGTTATATAATTTTTTAATAATTATAATAAATTTTCAATTATCTATAGTCGAGGTGGGGTAATATTGATTTTTTGTATTGTGGAAATAAGGTTTCTCCTTGAAATAACTATATAATTGAACATTCAATTTTCCTTCCAGTTGACCATTTATCTACCTGTCGGATTTAAGTAATCCGAATTTTTGGGTTGTTTTTTGAATTTATATAAAGTCGTGGTGGGGGGTTTCATTTTCTGATGCCCCCCCCCCTTACCGCGGACACCCCGAAGACGCTGCGACTATAATGCCGCCCCAGCCTATACCATGCAAGCTAGGACCTGGCCTACCCCTACCATCACGCCAGAGTCCAGGACACGCTGGCCAGCCTCCGAGATAGAAAGACGTCCTTCCAGACTCCTAAAGCGATGTACATGGTCTTCACCATTTCGCCTATTAGTCTACCTGGACGAGAGAAGCTCTCATCAAACGCAGAAGTAACTTCCACCATAGTCACTCAGATAAGCCGATATCATCTATGAACCTAAGTTCTGTTCTTACACTGTATAATCAAAATAATTATTCAATTAACACACCAACACAATCTGCTCCTCCAGGGAATTGATTTTTGGTCTTATAAAATAAATACATGTTTATTAATGAGCAGAAAGTCTCATAATTTTCAACCACACCTTTGTTCCACACCAATTTTTTATTTTTTTTATTTTTATACCAGACCTGGTGGGCCTTACATGGTTGATACAACTTGTATTATATATATATATATATGTTTTAACAGTTGATTATGAGGGAGTATAGTCATACAAATGACACCCCTAACTATATACAATGTTCTTATTAAAAGAAAAAAAAATAAAATAAATAGATAAGAATAATGCTTCTTAATAAAAGAGGAAAGTAAAATTAATAACAAAAAATAATGATATTGGTACACTTAAATAAAACAAACAAATGTCTTCTGATAGTAAAAAGAAACAAGTTAATTTAAAAAAGGGAAGAGAGAAAAAAAAATAATAATATGCAAATAGAGGTAATGTGACTATGAATTAATTTTATATTTATTAAAAATTTATAAAAGAATGTCCTCCAGCAGTCTGGGCTTCAGTGTTCGGGTTGAGGTTGGGTTTCCCAGGTTGTAGGTCACTGCTCCTTTAACTGTCGGTAACTGAGAGTGGAACTTCATGAACTGTTTTTTGATGTAATCCTCTATTGACTCCACTTGTAATTCACGATGCAATTGGCTATTTCTTATGAACCAAGGAGCATTAACTGCGATTCTTAGGACTTTATTTTGAAAATATTGTAGTTTTTTTCTTTTTCGTGAAGGATGCCGCTCCCCAGACTTCACAGCCGTACATCAGCAGTGGCCTGAGGATTGTTTTAAATATAAGAACAGTTGTTTCCACACCAATTTAATACAATTTAAAATGGGGGTACCTGGAGTACTACACGAGCAGGTCCCGATGTAAACACAAGTAGTCCTCAACATTTGAGTGTTTTACTTCCTGACCGTTTTGTAAGGAAACTATTGTTAGATAGCGGATGTACTAAGTTATTTGGAAAGTAAGTTAGAAAACAGATATATTTTAGTACTTTAAATGTCGGGTTTACCACGGTTTAAACTACGATCAGTGAAATCTCGGGTAAACTTAATAATTATCCGCTGAACAAAAAAATAACTTTAAAATCGGGCAGTAAACTTTACCGGCCAACGATAGCCGGTTAAAGTAAGATATAAAGTGAATCTACGCTTAAGTAGAGCGCAATACAAGGAACTTTCCATAATGTGTTGTATTATTCCATTCCTTTTCGAATTCTATAAGGTGGATTTGATAATTATAGATGCTTTGACAGACGTTGAAGACATCAAAGAAGTTGATCAGGCAATAATGAAAAAAAAAATCCGTTCTCAACAAAATCATATGTTTGCATTGGTAGGATTTTAGATAGATTTTAGGACAGAATTTATTCAGCGATTTGAACTGTCAAATGTGGCTGTTGAATCAATTTTAAATTAATGGAACACAAAAAATTGGTAGACAGATACTTTGATTGAAACAGAAAAATGTAATAGTTCATTTGGTAATAAAATTAAAATCTGTACCACTACAAACCATGAAGGGTCAGGGGTTCTGTACTTTGTAAGGGAGTACTGTTACAAGACCAACGGTTGTGCAAGGAGTTTATTTGGTAATGAAGTACCCAATTTAAGAGGCCGCCTGGATCCATGGAGTTCACGGATACAGTATAACATAATCAAATTTTCTGCCCAGTCGGGTTCGAACTTGGGTAAAATGTAATTTTTTTTTAAATAATTTATTTATTATTATTTACAACTGTATAAAAATATATACAACAAGTAAATTTGCTGTAGGTGACATAGTGACATGATACAAACATGTGGAGAATCTACCCACTGATAGAACTACAATAACATTTCTAAAGGAGAAGATCTCGAGGTTATCTTCTTTTCAGACGTCTAGGAGGATTATTAGGTAGTGAAGGAGATGCCAGGTTACAAATAAGTGGATTTAAGTGGTTGGGAAGTTTATCATGGGAGGAATGGTATCTGGTTCTGGCCAAATCGGCGACGTATGGAACATTGAGGTCCTGATAGATGATTTGATTTGTGACAAAGTAAGGAGCATTAAGGATTTAACGAAGGATTTTGGACTGTAAGGATAGGATTCGGGAAGAATTTGATGGTTTAGTGGAGCCCCAAAGCTCAACTCCGTATGTCCAGATAGGCCTTATAATAGTCATGTACATCTGTCTTTTGTAATGGATTGTAATAATTTTAAAATTCAAATATTTGAAGTTTGGAAAACACTGGCACGATCTACCGAATATTATCTTAGTTTCAGGTAGCCCTGGTAACCTGTAAATCTGTAGACCAGAAACACGCCGCTCTGTTACCGGAGTTTTACTAAACTCTTAAGAAAATCTAAGCTATATAAATCTTAGTTTTATCGGAGATTGCTGCAACCAGCTCTTAAATGTTAACCTTTTACTTACAAAATTATAATATATCACTGATTTGCTTGAATAATGGCATATCATACACATTTTTTATTTTATTGTATTTAGAATTGGACGTATTCAAAAGACAGTACCATAGAATGTGGTTACTATCTTTACTGTGGTCCTCCTACAGACTTTCCTAAAGCTATGAGAGTAATTATAAAATAACTCTTGTACTATATATCGATTACCTCAAACACAAAATTAAAAAAAAAAATAATAATCAGATGTGCCATTTTTCAAGCAATGGAGAGATTTTATTCTCGAATGTTTCTTATAATATAATATTTTAACATATTTACAAATTCGGTTTATGTATTGTCCTTACATCAATGAAATTCGCATATATATTTTAAAATTTATTTAATGATATTTACAACAGTCTTTACATAAAAATACATACTGTAAATTAGATATATAATCATAATGGAGTAACGCAGGCATGTAGGGAAACTATCCCTTGGTGGTTTCTACATTAGATGGTCTCGAAGTCATCTTTTATAAATTCACGTATTAGTTTCATAAAATTTATTTTAGTAAAATTTATCAGTACGGAAAAAAAGAAAAAAGAAGAGGAGAAAGATCGTATATAAACAGATCAATTATAATTATTTGCAAAAATTTGAAGAATATATAACTTGACACGGAAATGTTGAGAGACACTTAGAAAATGTATGTTAGATAATGCTGAATAGATAATCTAATATGTAACATAATACGTCAACGCTAGAGTTTCACCATAAATCTATGTTTAAACAAGACTAGCCGTACGTGTGGCGGAATACATTTCATATTCACATAGGCTATAAACCCTGGAGGGATTTAAGTATAAAACACGGGTTCATAATGAAGATGGATTTGAATCTTACAGGAATGAATTTTTTTTTTAAATAATTTATTTATTGTTATTTACAACTGTATACAAATATATACAACAAGTACATTTGTTATAGATGACATAGTGACATGATACAAACATGTGAAGAATTTCTCACTGATAGAACTCCAATAAAATTTTTAGAGGAGAAAATCTCGAGGCCATCTTCTTTTCAGACGCTTAGGAGGATTATTAGGTAATGAAGGAGAAGCCAGGTTAGAAACAAGTGGATTTGGGTGGTTGAGAAGTTTATCTGATTCCGGCCAAATCGGCAACATATGGTACATTGAGGTCCTGATGGATGACTTGACTTGTGACAAAGTAAGGAGCATTAAGGATTTTACGAAGGGAATTGAAATTTAAGCTTGAAAGTTTGAAAAGAGAGAAACTTGGCAGAGTAACTCAGTAATTAATGCTATAGCGGAACCTATTCTACATATACATGGCTTTTTTCTCTTAACTCAAAACTCATCAACAATGATTAACATCATTTAAAAGAAAAAAAAAAAGAGGAAAGACGTATGGATGAATTGGAGTTGTATTTTTAAATGGTAACTAATACATCTTTGGGGCTCCACTAAACCATCGAATTCCTCTCGTATCCAATCCTAACAATTCAAAACCCTTCGTAAAATCCTCAATGCTCCTTACTTTTTCACAAATGAAATAATCCATAAAGACCTTAGTGTTCCATATTTAATCGATCTAGTCAGAACCTGATATCAATCCTTCCATCATAAACTCCCAACGATCATAACCCTCTAGTTTCTAACCTTGCTTCTCCTTCTATTCCTAAAAATCCTCCGAGGCGTCTGTAAAGAAGATGGCCTCGAGACCTTCTAGTGTAAAAATATGATTAGAGTGCTACCACCGGGTAGTTTCTCTACATGACTGTATCACTCAATTTTTATATTAATTACATCAAATTTACTTATTGTATTTTTATGTAAATACAGTTGTGAATTGCAATAAATAAATAGGAAAAAATAAATAAATAAAAGAACTTTTATCTTTTACTACCTTTGAATTACTCTCGTATTCAATCCTTACAATCCAAAATCCTTCGTAAAATCCTCAATGCTCCTTACTTTGTCACAAATAAAATCATACATAAAGACCTTAATG
>NW_027113576.1:130573-131806 GCF_000696795.3 Halyomorpha halys | reverse complement strand
TTACGTTACAAATAAACTCATTCACAAAGACCTTAACATTCCATTCGTTGCAGATTTGGCCCAAAACAGATATGCGTCTTTTTATTCCAAACTCCATAACCATCCTAACCCATTAATTCTTAATCTTTCATCCTTAACGATCCCTGATAATCCTCCGAGGTGTCTGAAAAGAAGATGGCAACGGGACCTTCTAATTTAAATTAATGTTTACTTACTAAGTACCACAAATGGGTGGTTCCTTCCCACGATTTTCAAGTGTATATGAAACATACAACATATTTACTTATTGTATTATTTTGTACAGTTGTAAATTACATTAAATAAATGATAAGACCATTTCTTGGTGCTTAATTTCTGGTACTGACATTTTCTGTGGAGGTTTAAGATGAGCTCCTTTGTTATGCTTGGTCCTCTCATCCTGATAACGTCCTCTGGATGTGTTGATTAAACTATTCACTCATCCTGATTGATAGTTGACTATCAGCAAAATGAAGTTTCCCCAGATAGCCGAGGAACTAATCAATTGGGTTTTTCCTCCCTCCAGTCCTCTTGCTCATTGGGTAGTTACTTGCTACTTCTTTTGTCTCGCACTAGATGGCAGTATTTATAGCTGCCATTCAATATGTTTGAGGGTTCTTCATTAAACACGTTGTTCTTCTGATACGGCTTAAGGAGAATGGAATTAACAAGCTTTTCAACATTACGGTTTAACTTAAAAACCGCATCATCATCAAATCCAAACTCGTCTGAGAACCAACATACAAGGTGTTTTGTGATGTTACCTTCTTCTATAGATTTAATTCCTCCCCTCCCGTCATCTAAACGAAATTTTGATTTTATTAAACTTCCATTCTTTAAGATAATCTTTGAGCTTTTATGGGGGTTTGTGAATAATCCAAACTCGCAAAGTATTTTCCTAATACAGTTCATTGCTCGATCTCTATCTTAAATTTCTATAACATAAAATTAATTTAATTTAATTTCGTTTTAATCATTAATAGTTGTTTGTGGGAAGTAGTTTCATTTTGATTATTTTTTTAATTATTTGTTTAAAGTAATTTACAACTGTACAAAATAATACAATAGATAAATATGTTGTATATTTCATATACAGTTGAAAATCTTGGG
This sequence comes from Halyomorpha halys, assembly GCF_000696795.3. NCBI lineage: Eukaryota > Metazoa > Arthropoda > Insecta > Hemiptera > Pentatomidae > Halyomorpha > Halyomorpha halys. The sequence goes on along the minus strand of NW_027113576.1, from coordinate 130,678 downwards.
AAGGAACCAGCCATTGGTGGTACTTCAAACATTAATTTAAATTAGAAGGTCCCGTGGCCATCTTCTATTCAGACGCCTCGGAGGATTATCAGGGATTGTTAAGGA
>NW_027113576.1:128433-130173 GCF_000696795.3 Halyomorpha halys | reverse complement strand
TAAACTCCCTAACCACCCAAACCCACTAGTTTCTAACCTTGCTTCCTCTTCCATTCCTGGCAATCCTCCGAGGCGCCTGAAAAGAAGATGGGCTCGTGACCTTATATTGTAAACTGTTTTTAGAGTTCTACTACTGGGTAGTTTCTCTACATGCTGTATCATATCATTATGTTATTATGATCAAATTTACTTATTGTATTTTTATACAGTTGTAAATATCAATAGAAAAAAAAAATTGCGACTATGTCCTTTTGAAACAATCATAAGGCAATATATATAATAATATATATATATGGGTCAAAATAGTTAGGCCTCACTTAATTAAAACTTTAAATAAAAATTGGGTATAAACAATTTTAAATACATAGAAAAAAAATTAATTAACTAATTGACTGAATACAAAAAAAGTAGTTAAAAAGTATCCGTACTATTATAATATTGGATTAGATTAGTGAAGTAAAAGTTAGTTAAACAGATGGGTTTTAAATAGGGGAAGGATTGGTACATGACGTATGTTAGAGGGAATGGAGTTGCAGTGGAAGACAGCTTGAGCAAACGATCAAACGCTCATCGATTTATTATCTACTTACGCTTTTTTTTACTTACTGCTATTAAGTTTTTACTTATTTTTTTATTATTCACCCGGCCTGCCTGTTTGGAAATTCAGGTGTTCGCGTTTGTGAGTTATTTATTAGACGTGTTTCGACCACTAGGGCCATTTACACTGAATTTATAAAGTTAGTAGAATACAATTGACATATTCACAAAGTTAGAAAGTAACAAAGTTACATATAATTACAAAGTGAGAAAGTGACAAATTAACAATTACAATTACAATTACAAATTGCATATTTACAATTACAATTAACAATGTTGCAATTAGATTTGACTTAGTTAGTAAAATACTATATCAAATTTTGCATCCACTTATAAATGCTGGACAGTTAGACGATATGTGATCATAAATATGCATGGTTTTTAGAAAGTGAAAATGTTTTGTTATTGTTGTGGGATCTTCTCTCAACATCTCCTGTAAATCTGAAGAGAACCGTTCGTGAGCAATACGTTCAATGATAATATGCCTAAAGGTGATATACACTTGTTTGTGAGATATAAAACAATAAATATTAATTATTTGAAAAAAATGGAAATATTCAAAAAGTATTTTATATATATGTGAGATTTGGGATGTTTTTATATACCATATAATTTTTTTAAAAAAATTATTTATTGATATTTACAACTGTATAAAAATACAAGTAAATTTGATCATATTGACATAATGATACGATACAGGGTGTAGAGAAACTACCCAGTAGTAGAACTCTAAAAACAGTTTACAATATAAGGTCACGAGGCCATCTTCTTTCAGGCGCCTCGAAGGATTGCCAGGAATGGAAGAGGAAGCAAGGTTAGAAACTAGTGGGTTTGGGTGGTTAGGGAGTTTATTATGGAAGGAATAATATCGGGTTCGGGCTAGATCGGTTACATAAGGAACATATATAAAATTAAAACCATTTATTCATAAGTGTGAAGAGAATAGAAGCTGTAATAAATTTTATTTGCAATAATTTAGTACATCAATACTAAAAATTCAATAAGTTGCTCTGGAGAAATTTGTGTTTACTTTTTTCAAAAATACTGTTCAGGCTCATTTCAATGTGAATATTAAGGATCCCAAAGTATATTTACTTTAATATTAAGGATCCCAAAGTATATTTACTTTATTATTATTATTAT
>NW_027113576.1:111493-127318 GCF_000696795.3 Halyomorpha halys | reverse complement strand
TTAATATTAAGGATCCCAAAGTATATTTACTTTAATATTAAGGATCCCAAAGTATATTTACTTTTATCAAAAATAAGAATTGAATATAAAATTGAAGTAACTTGGTCAATTTGCAATTGATGGTTTTTTGAAACGGTTAATAAAAAAATCAATTTTTAAAAAGAAAAACATCAAAATATAATGTTAGATATAAACAAATAATTATTTCTCATACAATGGAGAAGGTTGGTGATCAAAAAATTGAAGTAAAAATTACACACATTACTTTTTATAATTTTGACTCTTTACAACAAAAAATGACTTAGCATTAATAGTAATATAGTAGGCCAGGCCTTTTGGCGTTATTAGCCCTGAAAGCATACTCCCTCCATCATACACCGGTCCTCAAGAAATGGGATGGTAATCTATAGATAACCTTCCACCTGACAGTATGTCAGAAATGTTCAGGAACGGGCCAATTAAAAAAAAAAAAAATCGATGCGTTTGATGTTCAAAAAGTTAGCTGCTATGATTTATGTAATATTATAAAAGAATTAAAATATATATTTAGCAAGTCCTTATATTAATTATTGTTGTAAAATTATCAATAATTTATTTCATGATTTCCTTTAGAATAAAGTCAGTTCTGGCTCTCAGGCTTTCTAATGAAGGAAACCCTTATATTAGTTTGATTTCACTTCAAATAGAAATATTATTTGATCAGGAGCCCAGATCGCAATTAGAAGCTATGTCTATTCAGAAAGGAAGCAGACAAAGGTATCAGTAATTCTCCGAAAGATCTCTACAAGAGACAGCTCTCGGCTAATTGCATTTCCTTAGTAACCACCCCGTCTCCAACTCAATGTGTTCTAGATCTAGTTTCTACCTCAGAGACACCTAAAGGTGATCGCCTATAGATTGCTACGCTTGAATAAATATACAGTCTACAAATATTCGTGTATTTACTGACCAATGACATATAGATTGTTGAATAATAAACATTTATGTGACAAAAATTTGGGTAATGAACTCTTCCGTAAGATATCACTAAACACTAGGTTTTTTTAAAAGATTTAATGACGAAAGGAAGAAATTAAAAAAAAAAAACTTAAAATCTGTACCGCTACAAGCCATGAAGGGTCAGGGGTTCAGTACTTTGTAAAGAATACTATTACTAGACCAACGGTTGTGCAAGGAGGTGATTAGGTCAGAATTACGCTCGATCACCAGATTTTTACCCAATTTTGAAAGGCTGGGAGAAACCCCAAGAGGGCTCCAAGAACCCACAGAACTTGACTCACGGCTACAGTGTAAGAAAAAACAATTTTCTGCCCTGCCGGATTCGAACTCGGGTCCTTGGAGTTTGTAGCCACGCCCCTTACCCAGGGGATACCCGCACTCCTATAAGAAGAAATAAAATAGTATTCATAAAAAGTAGGCAATGATAAGCAAAATATTAGCCTCATTTTCAACCTAATAGTTTGCAATTTTTTTTTTAATTCTTATCATTTATTAAATAAATCAAGTGGTATCCTTTTTTAGTCTCAAGACTATTTATTATATTAATAGTCCAACGTTTCGGCCCCCTAAAACACCCTATTCCTTTCAAACTTCATAAACTCAGTTTTGTTTATATGATAGCGATAGTGCTGATTAACCGAAAAATAAAAGTTTTAAAAATTATTGAAGTTCGAAAGGAATATGGTGTTTATGACATATAATTAATGGTCTGGACCGAACAGCCTGCAAAACATTTTTAAATTTTTGATGTGAGGTGAGAATTTATATTTGAAAATTGTCCTTGAGGATTGCCGAATTGGCCGAAACGTTGGACTATTGACATAATAAAGAGTGTTGAGACTAAAAAATAATACCATTTTATTTATTAAATAAATAAATACCAGTCTTAAAAATTGAAAAAAAAATTATGTTTAAGTTATATAGTTGTTGATCACACATCCTATGCACTCAAAAGCAATCAATATTGCAGAGACAACTTTCTGGATGTTGCACAAACTTTCGATAGAGTGTGGCACAACGGCTTACTTTTCAAACTCAAAACTCATTTACCAAAACCTGATACCTTGTCCTTAAATCATATCTCTCAAACCGTTCCTTTTTAAGTCCACTGCGGCCTAGTATTCTCAAATGGTTATCCAGTTGAGGCCGGTGTCCCTCAAGGCAGTCTTGTGGGTCCTATTCTTACAAACACTAATACCTGCCTTGCAACCGCCATGTTTTCCTCCCACCCAAGATCCCGAATTTCCACTCCAAAGCCTTTAAAGACATCCTTCCCTAATTGAGAAATAGAGTAACAGTTGGCGCATTAAGGTGAAGGAATGAAAATGCAGGATTGTCACTTTAATTCCACTCTCCATCGCAGATTCTGCCCACCAATCCACTTTGTTGTTTGTTATTGTATACAAAAGTTGTTTTTGATAAATTGTTAATTTTAGTTAGATTGTTCATCTTTGTGGTAATAGAGATAGGATATGATTGTTATTGTCTATATGATTGTTATCATAATGAAAGATAACCTACAAGAATGTAATTATTCTCCTTAAAATGCATAATAGTTAACATTATAAAAAGTTTTTTTTATTAAATAAGTGACAATAATATGATTCAATATTAGCATTAATGACAGATTAAGGAGTTAATTACACTTTATATATAAAATAGTTTTATCCGGTAAATAGTTTTGATGATTATATGATATAGTAGTGATGTAAACGTATGTTTAAATTTAGTTGAATTTTGTTTTATAGCAACCTGAAGATGGGGGATAATCCCGAAACGTCGTTGATGTTGTATATGAAATAAATTGTTATAATTAAACAAGGAAGATTGTGTCATTCACCAAATTCATATTAATGTTTAATTCTTTAGCAGATGGTTATTGGAGATATTAAACCACTGCTGTGGGTATCCCTAAACACAGAAATGGTCACCAACTTATCGTCATGAAAGCATAAACCCCAATGCATAAATAATACATTGAATATAGTAGTGGTATTACGATTAACGAAGGAGTTGAAATATCGCTGGTCCTTAATGAATCTAGGTTCGGTTGGTTATTATAGCGCAATTCTCTCTCGAAGCAAGTTTCTAGCGTTACTGTAACTTCATTATTAAAAGCGAGATTATGAAACTGTTAACAGGAACATCGTTATAACATTGTTGAGATACAGATAGAGTTACTATTCATAACATCAAGGCTTTTATGACAATGTAAAGTAAATAATTCCTAAGTAATTATAAATAATAAAATAATTAAATAAAATGTATTACCATTAAAAAATGGCTGCAAGTACGCACGTAGAATCACTTATTTCAATAATTTTTATTTTGTAATATTAGATCGAAAATATCAGATGTGTGTCCAAGGGTTCCACCAATGCGCCCTATGAGAGTAAAAAAATATTTAGAAAATTTTTATGTCGCCTGCCATTTTTGCTGCACTTTTTTGTATTTAATAGTTATTATATTCCAATCTGTTTGTTGTTGTTTTTTTGTAAAATAAGAAAAAAAGATAACTTATCATATAGTACAAGACCCCAAGAGGAGAAAAAATGCAGTTATCTCACTCCAACTTTTAATTACTTTAATGAAAACTATGTATAATTAATAGTCAAAACTGATGATTCTGCCAAGTATAGGTAGGGGGAATAAAATATGGCGGCTGTTTCAAAGCTATAAAAAAAAAAATAGTTTTTCATTTGGAGCTCTATATCTATATACGTTAAATAGTTTTCGAGATATAGCTTTTTATTACCTCACAAATAAACTCATTCACAAAGACCTTAACATCCCATTCGTTGCAGATTTGACCCAAAACAGATATGCGTCTTTTCATTCCAAACTCCTTAACCATCCTAACCCATTAATTCTTAATCTTTCATCCTTAACAATCCCTGATAATCCTCCAAGGCGTCTGAAAAGAAGATGGCCACGGGACCTTCTAATTTAAATTAATGTTTGAAGTACTACCAATGGGTGGTTCCTTCCCAAGATTTTCAAGTGTAAATGAAACATACTACATATTTACCTATTGTATTATATTGTACAGTTGTAAATTATATTAAATAAATAATTTAAAAAAAAGGAATATATAGTAATAATAAATTGGGAAGTTTTCTGGATAATATGAAAGATAAGATTGACATTAAAGATAATTTATTTATTTATTTAATGTAATTAATAAATAATTTAAAAAAAAGGAATATATAGTAATAATAAATTGGGAAGTTTTCTGGATAATATGAAAGATAAGATTGACATTAAAGATAATTTATTTATTTATTTAATGTAATTAATAAATAATTTAAAAAAAATATAGATAAGTAGAAATAAATAAATATAGAATGTCCTGAATTGTTTATTATTCACATATCTCTGAATTCTTAACACCTTATTAAAAAAAAGTTTAGATATCACAAATAACAACTCGAATTGGAAACGAATCTTCGCTCGTCATCTCTACAGGTACTCAAAGACTAATGATCTTGTCCATTTCATTCGTTTTGTCTTGGAGACTGCATGAAATAAAAAAAAAAGTGAACCAAACCCCCATTCTACCTTAAATGTGTATAATGCTAAGTAATCTTCCGTCAATTTCTTCATTTAGCCCTCTTGAATTACATAAAATACTTTCAACGATTCCTGGGGCGTTAAATTTAAGTCACTGGGTTAAATCCCGTTGCCAGAGCTGGGAGATAATCTAATCCTCCAGCAATATAAGCTCCGGGCCGTGCACTAACCCAACGCCTTAGCAGGAATAATTCCAGTTCGGTCCTGGAACCGAGTTAGGTTGAGAAAATTAAATTCTTCTGTCTCTCTCTGTCTCCCAATTAACCCTAGAGAGAGCTCTTCTCTTAGAAAGATTGGAAGTCTATATTCTTCAAGAAAGTAAATCTAAAAGTTTCTTATTCAAAGATAGAATCACACCTTGTTGGTTCAAGGATGTATTCTATAATGTTACAGTGATTATTATAGTACAAAAGCCCAAGAGGACAAAAAGGTAGTTATCTCATCCCAATTTTTTATTACTTTAATGAAAACTATTTAATTAATAGTCAAAATTGATGTGTCTGCCAAGTATAGGTTTGGGAATAAAAAATGGCGGCTGTTTCAATGCAATAAAAAAAACAACTAATTTTTCATTCGGAGCTCTATATCTTAAAAAGTGTAACAACACAAGAAAACCTAAGAGAACGTCATTTAGAGAAGAGTAAATTTGCTAAAATATGAGCCCTAATAGAGTTTTCGATTTTCGATATATAGCTTTTTAAAAAGCAATTTCATAAAAATGTTGTATGGGACGTACTAAAAGATCAGTAGTTAGTGAATTTATTTTGAAAAATTTATATCTCAAAAATCTTTTGACGTACAGATGTCTATTAGCACTCAAATTAAAGCTAGTTTATTGAGCTATAAAGTAGTTTATGATGTTTATCTTCGTAGGAATAATAGTTTACTTGAAATTTGCTAAAATAAATTGATTTATAATTGTTCGGACAAATTTTCATTTTCCAAATTTATATTCATATGTGAATATCATAAAAACTACTAACTCTACGAAGATAAGTGTCATGAACTACTTTATAATAAGTTAAATTTCCTTTATTTTGAGTGTTGGCACACAAATGTGCGTCTTATGAATCTAGAAATATATTTTTTCAATAATCCAACATTTTATACGAACAACCAGAGATTAACATTTTGTGAGTTTATTTTGTCAAATATCATAAAAACTACTACTATTACAAAGATAAACATTATTAACTACTTTATAGTAGATTTAACTAGCTTTAATTTGAGTGCTGGAAGACATCTGTACGTCTAATGATTTCTGAAATAAAGTTTTTCATAAATCAAATGTATTGGCCGAACAGCTATAAATCAATTTATTTTAGCAAATATCATGAAAACTACTTTTCCTACGCAGGTAAAGATTTATCCTACTTTATAGTACATTAAAATAGCTTTAATTTTAGTGCAAATAGACATCTGTACATCAAAAAGTTCCTGAGATATAGATTTATGAAAATAGATTCACTAACTACTGATATTTTAGTACATGGGTATGAAATGTTGCTTTTTAAAAGGCTATATCTCAAGAACTATTGGAGAAAATTTACTCATCTTTAAATATTGTTTTTTTTTTTAAATTATCTAATGTTGTTGTTAGTATTTAAAATATAGAGCTCCAAATGGAAAATTACTGTTTTTTTAAGGTTTCGAAACAGCTGCCATTTTTTATTCCCCCTACCTATACTTGGCAGACTCATCAGTCTTGACTAGTAATTATACATAGTTTTCATTAAAGTAATACAAAATTGGGGTGAGATAACCGCCTTTTTTTCTTCGCGGCTCTTGTAGTAATATGTTTGAGGTAGTTCCTTAACTATGTAACGCGTTAACCGTCGAACTCCCCTTCCCCATTCCTATCTCGCATCCGCCTTTAGTTCATTCTCTGCTTTTCTTTTTCCTTGACCTTCAATTAATTCTTATTCTCTTATTTTCTGATTTTTAGTATGTACTAGTATTTTTATATTTCTTATTTACCCACTCCGTTAGTTGTTATCATTTCGTTAATTGTTCAATAACCTTTTGTAATTCTTGTTTATTTATACTTCTTACTGTATATCTTACTTGTTTGGTTTATTTGTTCATTTTTACATAAATTTTCAAATCATTTTTACCTTACCTTAGTTTATGTAATCTATTCTTTTACTTTAATAAATTATTTTAATTATTTGTATCTTTCTTAAGCCCTGATGGAGTACTGCGAACTGGGGTGAAACCTGTTTTCACAATAAATAGTTCAGTTATTTTTACAGCATCTGGACCAATTTCGCTTGTTTAAATACACACGACCAATAAACTATCTTCTAATATAGAAGGGCACTCAACGTTAAGTAACTATTGTTTAAAAGTTTTCATTTTTGATTTATTTAGTTTTTATTGAGTATCAGTATTTATTTTATCCCATGAAATTTTGAATGAATATCAAGTGAAATTGCTGCTTAAAATTTCAGCAATAAATTCAAGAAGTTGAGACAGTTTTATTGGAACCCCCACGCTCCTTTCGGTGTTATTTATGCTAGATCTTTTGAATAAATCATCTTTCATATTCACAAAAAACACTAAGAAAGCGAGGAAGTGGATTTTAACAAATATTGTATTTTTTATCAAACAGAAAGATTGTTTTAATTTTAAATGAAAAATTTATTTGTAGTCGTTATTTTTTCTGAGTGCATTGTTTTTGCCTTTTAGTAAACATCCGGTGAAATATTTTGGAAATTATAGATAAAAATATATATTACTTAAGTTTAGTTTCATTGTATTAGCTAGGGATTAAAAATACAAACTTTTTTTTCTATGCATTTACCTTTTCTACAAAAGAGGCGAAACTTCAGCCCTAAAGCGTAAACAAAAACCTACTGCACATATTTTAATTCAATGATAGTACTTCAATAACTTTTCTATAGGACACTATCTCGAGGCCGTTTTCTTTTCCGCCACCTAGGAGCATTACCTGGTAATGAAGAAGAAGCCATCATGGAGGGATTGGTATCTGATTCTGGGAAAATTGACAACATTCAGGTCCTGATGGGAGGCATGATTTGTGACAAAGTAAGGAGCATTAAGGATTTTGATTGTAAGGATTGGATACGAGAGGAATTCGCTGGTTTTATGGAGCCCCAAAGCTCAATTACTTCTTATAACATTTTCGTTATTAGATTTTATCATGAAAGAAATATTTATTTTTATTTTATTTTATTTTATAAGTAACCGATCTAACCCGAACCCGATATTATTCCTGCCATAATAAACTCCCTAACCACCCAAACCCACTAGTTTCTAACCTTGCTTCCTCTTCTATTCCTGGCAATCCGCCGATGGCCTGGTGACCTTATATTGTAAACTGTTTTTAGAGTTCTACTACTGGGTAGTTTCTCTACATCCTGTATCATATCATTATGTCATTATGATCAAATTTATTTGTTGTATTTTTTATACAGTTGTAAATATCAATAAATAAATTTAAAAAAAATCCTTTGGAGCCTTCTTCAGTCGATTTGAGTTGGCTTTATTTACTGTTTGTTTTATTTTAAATTACAAAATAGTAAATATATTTTTAATCGGATCATCACTCGACTTGAAAAGGATTAGACGAAGTAGTCAAATACAGGAATATAATTTTATTTTATTTTTAAGACCTTATTTGTTTAGTGAAGTGGAAACGATTTATTATTGTCCTGTTATATAAAAGGGACCTGATGGCCATGCGGGTTGGGGCGCAAGTCCCAGTGCGCTCGATTCGGAACGTTGTAGGTTCGATTCCCAATTGGGGCAGTTAAACATTCATTTTTCCCGAAGATGAATTGGCGGACTTCTCTCCCCAACCATATACCAGTATCAGTTACATATTATTTATATAGTAGTAAGTAATTTTTTTTTTTGTTCACCAACGAACTTTTTCTGTATCATTTAATCAACAAAAATTCCTTCCCAAACTGAACTGAGCCGTCAAAGCACGAACTGAAAGGCAGTTAATTTCCTATAAGTGATGAGGCCGTTCGTAGGTTGTCGATCCCAAGTCGAATTAGATGTGAAGGAAATTGTACGTTGAAGTTGTAAGTTGAAGGGCAGGAGAACCCTTTTTTTTTTCTTTATTTTTACAAAATATAAGCAATACTTTGTTTTAAAAAGATTATTAGAGCTAACTATAAAGTATATTTTTCTTTAAAATTCCTACGAAAAACATTTATTTAAAGCAATGTTCTCGCCTTAAATGAATGTTGTTCTCTTGTGTAAACGCCAAGTTTAATATATTTTTTTATTTATTTAATGTAATTTACAACTGTACAAAATAATACAATAAGTAAATATGTTGTATGTTTCATTTACACTTGAAAATCTTGGGAAGAAACCACCCATTGGTGGTACTTCAAACATTAATTTAAATTAGAAGGTCCCGTGGCCATCTTCTTTTCAGACGCCTCGGAGGATTATCAGGAATTCTTAAGGATGAATGAGTAAGAATTAATGGGTTAGGATGGTTAAGGAGTTTGGAATGAAAAGACGCATATCTATTTTGGGCCAATTCTGCAACGAATGGAATGTTAAGGTCTTTAAAAATGAGTTTATTTGTAACGTAATAAGGAGCATCAAGGATTTTACGTAGGATTTCGGATTGTAACGATTGGATGAGGGAGGAATTGGATGGTTTTGTGGAGCCACGGAGCTCAATTCCATATGTCCAAATTGGTCTGATTATCGTAGTGTATACTAATTTTTTTGTAATGAATGGGAAGTTTAGAGCGTTTGTCAAGTAGGTCTTGTAGCAATCGGAATCTACGAGCTGTTTCTTGTCGTTTCAGTCTTGTGTGTGGATTCCAAGTAACTCTCTTGTCAAGATGGAGTTCTAAGTATCGAAGCTGTTCAACAGGCGTTAGTGGAGTATTTAGAAAGGATACTGTAGGACAGGAGGGCAGAGGTTTACGATGGATAGTAAAGGTGATCTGTTGGGATTTGTCAGGATTTATTTTGATTATCCAGTTTTGACACCATTCTTCAATAGATGTTATGTGTGTCTGTAGTGTTTGTGATACATTAAAGTTTAATATTAAATCTGTAAATAGTATAAGTGTTTAATTTAATAATATTTATTTTATTAGTATTCCTTTATATTTATACTACATTATATCACAGTAAAATGTACTTTCATTTGAGTGCTAATGGACATTTCTACGTGGAATAGTTTTTGAGATACTGATTTATCAAAATTAATTCACTAACTACTCATTTATAATGATATGTTGCAATTTAAAATGTTCCATCTCGGGTACTATTGAATGCAAATAGCTCTATTAGGGCTCATATTTTAGTAAATTTATTTTATTTCAAATGATGTCCACTTATTCCAGTGTTGTTGGAAGTTTTAAACATATAGAGCTCCGAATGAAAAAATAATTTTATTTCAAATGATATCCACTTATTCTATTGTTGTTGGAAGTTTTAAAGCTATAAAGCTCATAATGAAAAAAATATTTTTTTTAACGTTTTGAAATAGTTACCATTTTGTATTATCCCTACCTATAATTGCCAGACTTATTAATTCTGGTGTGTAATCATACATAGTTTTCATTAAAGTAATAAAAATTTGGAGTGAAATAACTGCCTGTTTTCTCCTCTTGGCTTCTTGTAGTATGACAGCAGCGGTACTGGTTCGAATTTGCCCTTGGGAATGAAAATTCGATCCCCACCAAGGTTAGAATAAGGTTACATGTAGATACCTGTATGTCCTCCTGTAAGTCCTCCACCAAAAAAAAAACTTATACATGCAAAAAATATAAACAAAACTGTTAAAAAAAAATAAATATTCATTTTATTAAATTTACGTAATTGCCAATTAAGAAATATGTTAACCGCAAAAGTCCTTTCGAGATAGCTTTTTGAAAATTATTACAATCAGGATTAAACGATGCTGAAATAAATAGCTATTTGTGAAATGCATCAAAGTTATTATTTTATTATTATTATTTTGGCTCCACTAAACCTTCGAATTCCTCTCATATCCAATCTTTACTTTCCAAAATCCTTTGTAAAATCCTCAATGCTCCTTATTTTGTAACTAATAAAACCATCCATAAAGACCTAAATGTTCCTTATGTAACCGATCTAGCCCGAACCCGATATTATTCTTTCCATAATAAACTCCCAAACCACCCAAACCCACTCGTTTCTAACCTTGCTTCCTCTTCCGTTCCTGGCAATCCTCCGAGGTGCCTGAAAAAAAGATGGCCTCGTGACCTTATATTGTAAACTGTTTTTAGAGTTCTACTTTTTAGAGTTCTACTACTGGGTAGTTTCTCTACATCCTGTATCATATCATTATGTCATTATGATCAAATTTACTGGTTTTATTTTTTTATACAGTTGTAAATATCAATAAATAAATAAAATTAAAAAAAAATATTATTCCGTGCCCAAATTTTTTAATAAAGTATTATTTAGATCGTGTTTGCAATGAAACCAATATGACACATATTGGGAGGTCAAAAAACCCCTTATCGGAAGGGTCAAGAATCTGCCTTTGGAAAGATATAACGAAAAGCAATCTCGTAAAGCAAATATATAAGAATAGATGAGTATGTTCGAGGCCCATAAATGCTAAGAGGCTTATCTAGAAATATATGGGCCACTATATTAGCACATATCAGGTCACTAAACGGTTTATATAAATCATATTGGCGAAGGGTAGGCTTTTCTTGTCCTTACCCAGGATTTGCCTGTTATCTTAGGAGTGTTCATATTTTATATTATCTTTGAAAATTGTGGTCTACATAGTTAAATGAGGGTGATGGTTTCAGAGTGCTTAGTTAATAAGGTTGGGGTTCGATTCGCATTTGAGTCAGTCAATATTTATTTACCGTCGACCCTGTGAAATGAAAAATATCTTTCTCATTCTGGGCCTGGGTAGGTGGAATTGAGCTCTAAAACAGGCAGAAGACATCTATAGTAATTATTCATGAATTCATTCAACTCTAATAAAATGCTTGTTTTTCCTCAAAATATATTCAAGTAAATTTGCTGTAGTAGCCTTAGTGACATGATACAAAATATGGAGAATCTACCCATTGATAAAACTCTAATGACATTTTTCGAGGAGAAGATCTCGAGGCCATTTTATTTTAAAACGCCTAGAAAGATTGTATGGTAATGAATGAGAACACAAACAAGTGAGTATTGGTGGTTGGGAAGTTTATCATGGAAGGATTGGTATCTGGTTCTGGCCAAATCAGCAACATATAGATCATTGAAATCCTGATGGATGACTGGATTTCTGACAAAGAAATATTAATGATTTTAGATTATAAGAATTTGATACGAGAGGAATTCGATGGTTTAGTGGAGCCCCAAAGCTCAACTCCATATGTCCAGATAGGCCTTATTATGTTCGTATAAATGATTCCTTTCTAATTAGTTGGAAGTTTAGACAGTATTTATTTCTAGTGATTGATGTTATAGTTATATTTTATTTACAACTGTATGAAATATACACAACTAGTCAATTTCTGTAGTAGAGATAGTGACATGATACAAACAAGTGGAGAATCTACCCATTGATAGAGATCCAATAACATTTACAGGGAAGATCTTGAGACCATCTTTTTTTCAGACGCCTAGAAGGATTATTAGGTAATGAAGGAGAAGCCATGTTAGAAACAAGTGGATTTGGGTGGTTGGAGAGTTTATCATGGAAGGAATGGTATCTGGTTCTGGCCAAATCGCCAAGATATGGAACATTGAGGTCCTGACGGATGACTTGATTTGTGAAAAAGAAGCATTAAGGATTTTAGATTATAAGAATTGGATACGAGAGGAATTCGATGGTTTAGTGGAGCCACAATGCTCAACTAGGCAAGTTTATATAGGCCTTATTATGGTCATATAAATGATTCGTTTATAATTATTTGGAAGTTTAGACCGTTTGTCTCGTAAATGTTGTAATAGTCGGATTCGACGATTAGTATCCTGTCTTTTCAGTCTTATATGAAGATTCCAAGTTAGTCGTTTGTCCAGATGTAGTTCTAAGTAACGGATCTATTTTACAGGAATATGCTGGGTGTTATTAAAGGGTACAGCGAGGGCAGAAAGACATGGGTTTAATTCAAAGGAGAAAGGTGATTTAGTTGGATTTATTTTAATCCTCCAGTGTTGATACATTCAAAGCTTAAGCCTAAATTTTATTTAGTACATTATGAGTTTTTAAAGAAACATAAAACGGATTTCATTGTATTTTCATCATTCTGTAGAGTGACTGATGTACCGTGTCTTAAACCTAATCTACTTAAACCTATAATGTAGGAACTGCATGTATAATAATGCAACTGCACTGCAGGAAAATTAGATGACCTTGAGTGTTGATATTTTGTCGCTGTTTGTTCACGGGATATAAGTTAGTCAGATTTGTATATCTTATTCTCAATTATTTATTGCAACCTATATCCTGAGATTAGAACGACTTTGTTATTGTTTGTTTTATATTCACTAAATAAATAAACTACCTTTATATTTCTACGAAGTTATGAGTAGTTATCATAACGATAAATTTGCAGGTTTTATAATATTTTAAAACATATTACTCTTCTCGAAGTAGAGCAATATTGACATCTGCACTTGTATGAAGAGTGTATTGAATGTACCTTCAACGTAAGGCCAAGTGCTACATTACTTTAGAATGTGCTGGTTGGGTTATTATAAGTGGAGTGTATGTATGTCAAAAAATCTATTGAATTGTTTACATGGATCTAGAGAGTTAACAAGAGAAAACATTACCGTACATTAGGTTAATTAATCATACAAGACTGAAAAGACAGGAAACTGCACCTTCCAATGCATTACAAAAGACTGTAACAAGGCCAATCTGGAGATATCGAGTTGAGCTTCGGGGCCCCACTAAACCTTCGAATTCCTCTCGTATCCAATCCTTACTTCCCAAAATCCTTTGTAAAATCCTTAATGCTCCTTACTTTTTCACAAATCAAATCATCCATCAGGACCTCAATGTCCCATATGTTGCCGATTTGGCCAGAACCAGATACCAATCCTTCCATGATAAACTTTCTAGCCACCCAAACCAACTTGTTTCTAACCTGGCTTCTCCTTCATTACCTAATAATTCTCTTAGGCGTCTGAAAAGAAGATGGCCTCGAGATCTTCTCCTCTAGACATTTTATTGGAGTTCTATCAATGGATAGATTCTCCACATGTTTGTATCATGTCACTATGTCACCTACAGCAAATTTACTTGTTGTATATATTTTTATACAGTTATATATTACAATAAATAAATTATTAAAAAAAAATTTGAACATTGAAGATAGCAAATATTGATGAGTTTATATGCATGAACATCATATTTCAGTCCAGTAAGAAGGAAAATTTGGAGTCAACTCATTCAGGTGGATGGTGAGGTGGCACTCAGTCGTAAAATGTGTAAAGAAAACCTTCAAAATTATGTTGATAAGTGTGGTTTCCTTTACTCAAATATCTATAAATGAATTTACTGTATGTGGCTCTCCCATAAAATATTTGTGAGCCCTCTACCTAATCATTTTTTTTTTGTTTTTTTAATCATTTATTTATAGTTATTTACAACTGTATAACATATATGCAACATGTAATAATTGCCTTCAGCGATTACCCTGGCATCCCGACGAAATCCCAAACAGTACATAGCAGACTATCAGTGATATTAAACGAGTTTAAAATTAAAAAATTATATGGCTAAATAGTATGAAGTCAGTGAAATTGTACCAAATAAAAACTACAAGATTCATATTGTTACTATGTACTTTATTATGAAGCAGAACCTTGAAGTTACACACGCATCATAACTTTGAATTTTTTAGAGCAGAAAAAATTTGATTTCCCTGAATTTCTGAAAAATGACGCTCTTCTCTCGTATTCCTTACACAGTGATTTGATGGAAATTGGTTGTTATTTTTTATTTCTTTTACTATTCGCCACAAGGGGCGCTAATGATAAATATTGAGGGGGAGGGGGCATCCTTTGTTTATACCTTTGGTTTTTTTTTTAACGGAAACTACCCCAATCACAAACATTTTCAAACACTATCGCACTCAGAACAGAGATCTACTAAATATGTTTGCTTGTGAGAACCACGGTTTTCGAATGATATGAGGAAATATATTGTTAAAGAACCTTCCAGTGGAGTTATCTGGATATTGATTTTGCCAGTTAGAAAAAAAAAATCTGATCTATTTTTTTTTTTTTTTTTTAATATCTTTATTGAAATTTACAACTGTACATAATATAATACATTCAGTAAATTTGAACTTAGTTAAAATGGAGTGTTACAGGCGTGTAGAGAACTGCCCATTGGTAGCACTCTAATAACATTTTACATTAGTAGGTCTCGTGGCAATCTTATTTTCAGGCGCCTCGGAGAATTGTCAGGAATGGAAGAGGGTGCAAAGTTAGAAACTCGAGGGTTTGAGTGGTTAGGGAGTTTATAATGGAAGGAGTTATCTGTTTCGGGCTAGCTTGATCTAATTTAAACGACTTATAATAATTGGTGTAAAGTAACTTAGAGTCGTCCTTATTTTACTATGGAACATTTTCCCATTTTCAAGAAACGTAGCTTTCTAAGCATAAATAAAAAAAATCGCAACTCAGCCAACTTTCATTATATCATAATATTTTTCTCCAATTTTCAAAGATAACTTATTATGCTTATTTTAATTATCTTTATTAGTTTTTTGTATTTAATTTAATTATCTTATATTTGTGGTTGGGATCGTGTGGCTCAGTGGTAAGGTGGTGTGCTACTAACTACAAGGAACCGGTTTCGAATCTGGCTATGGCAGACAATTATTTTCTGTTTCACTGTAGCAGTGAGTCAGCCCTGTGGGTTTGGGTCCATCCAGCTTATGAATTAGTTAGCCTTAATTGGGTAAAAATCAGGCGGTCGAGCATAATTCTGACCAAATCATCTCCTTGCACAACCGTTGGTCTAGAAACATTTCTTATTTACTAAGCACTGAACCTTGAACCCTTATGGGTTGTAGTGGTACAGATTGAATTTTAATTTAAATATAATCTGTCCAGAAGTTGTATAATTGTATCTTTTAAATAAGTATCTAGAATTTTTTGAATGGTCCGATTTAATTTTTTTTTTTTTGTAGAAAATGTTATCACGCTTTAAAGATTTTCAGATTTTAATATAATGAAGTTCCTCAAGGTAGTATTCTCGGTCTTATCCTCTACACCGTCTATACAACTGACATCCCAACAACTCCTAACACTATC
>NW_027113576.1:104811-110702 GCF_000696795.3 Halyomorpha halys | reverse complement strand
AATAAATAAATAAAAAAAAATATATATATAATGAATTGTTACATAACCCGCCATTGGTCGCTGAGTGAGAATTTCTTTCACGTAAATCATTTTTCGGGTCTGGAAGCTGCTAGAGGGATCAGTAGTTCTCATCTTCCTGGAATCTGACGTTTACAGTCTCTTCCTTCTATACTTCGCCCACCACTCCCTCACAACTCTAGCAGCTCTGGGTAAGCATACAGGCCTCTTTCCCTGACAATATACCCTTCTCACGAGAGACGTAGGCTTGAACAGACAACAACTTC
This sequence comes from Halyomorpha halys, assembly GCF_000696795.3. Classification (NCBI taxonomy): domain Eukaryota; kingdom Metazoa; phylum Arthropoda; class Insecta; order Hemiptera; family Pentatomidae; genus Halyomorpha; species Halyomorpha halys. Next base: position 110,418 of record NW_027113576.1, on the reverse strand, counting down.
ATTAGGTACGTATTATTTACTATGAATTGTATTTCGATACTATAAGTGTATGTTAGGGTGGTATTTATAACAAAACATTTTCTTTTCTTGTTTTCACCTCATCGCTGTGCCAAACCCACTATTATGGAGGGGTTTTGAGCATTATGTCTCATGAGAGCGAATAAAAAAACAAAAAAGACCGTAACCAGTTTTGCAACCAGTGTAAAAGACCGATATGTCTGTCATACGGTGTTTACTTGCACCAGTTGTGCACAAAAGATTTCTTCAGACTGGCATTTTTATTTGTTTAATTAGTTTTATGTCATTATTATTATAATATGATATATCTGTTATTTCATTCTTCTTATAATTTTGTCTGCCTCAAAATATTATTTTATGTTTATTAATATTTTATAATTTTTTTTGTATTTTGATTTTTTTTAAACTAGTTTGCTCTAGTATAAAAATATTTTTTTTTTATACTTTCGTTGTTATGTTTAAACAAAGCTAATCTAAATCAAAATTTTATATTTTAAAAATAAGTTCAAGAGCTCTAAATTAGAAATGTGAGAAAAAGTCTCAAGCGCGACCATCCATGTTATAATCGAACTAGCGACGAATGACGGGTTAATGTGTTATAAACTCATAAACTTACATTTATCATCACTTCATTCAATGCTTTTTATATGTAATATACTATGTAGGAACGGGCTTCAAGGAGGGGACTTAAAGCATGATTCATCAAAAATGTCAATAGCAATTTTTGGGCTAAGCCCGAGGAAAGTGGAGAAACCAATCATTGCCTTTCGTTGTCGAGTTATTAAGGGGAGAAAAAAAAAAAGGCCAAACTCATGACTGGACTATTTTCTATAAATAGAGTAGTTTTCGACCTCTGTGTCCTCGTAACATACAGTTAATATAGTTTCTGGAAGATTATTGATTGACCGTGTGTATAGATGAATGGAATATGGTCTGGGTGCGGTAAAAAAAAAATTGAATAGTAAATAATAATACTATTTTATTGAGCCAACGTTTCGCCCCACGTTGCAGGGCTTCGTCAGGGCTAAAAAAGATACAAACAATTTAGTTACAAAAATGAAAAAGAAAAAACATAAGTGGAAATTGTATCCCATTATTTTATACTTTATTTTTCTTTTGTTTTTCTGAGTTTTTTTTTTATTAATATCTCTTCTCCCCCTCCATTATGTATATTACCATTTATTGTTCACCTAATTTAAATACTTTTTACTATGTTTACTTTAAAATTATTTTCGTTATTGTGAAATAACTACCATCCCCACTCCTCCTAATATAAACCGTCACTCTTTTCTTTGACTGCCGTCAAAACAGGTATGCATTCTGTCTCATCATTTGTTTGTATTTTTTTTTTCTTTTTTCATATCTTTATTTGTACTTTCTTTAATATTTCTTCTCTTATCTATCTGTTACTATTACCCTTTTCATTTACTATTTACAACCTTTAATTTTGCTTATTATATCTTACTTTTCATTTTATACCCATGTTATTTTCCACTTATGTTTTTTCGTTTTTCCTTTTTGTAACTATATCAAGTGCTTGTATCTTTTTTAGCCCTGACGAAGCCCTGCAACGTGGGGCGAAACGTTGGCTCAATAAAAATAGTATAATTATTTACTATTTGAGTTTATTTTTACCGCACCCGGACCATATTCCATTTATTAATAAAGTTTCATTAGTTTTTTTTTACTTAAAGAAGTTAATAGGATCAAGGATATTTTTCAAATCCTTAGAAGTTGATATTAGCCTGAGTTGGCAGTAAATTCTCATAGCTAAAAGTTTTTTTCTTTTTATTTGTTTATTTAAATTTACAACTGCTAACAATTAGTAAATGTTATGATAACATAGATATATTACAATGGCACGATACAGTATTGTGGAGAATCTACCTAATGGTAGAACTCTAGCTATAATTCTTTTTAGATGCATTGGAGGATTATCAGGCATCGAATAGAAGCAAGTGGGTTTGAGTGATAAAGGAGTTCATCTAGAAATATCACAAGAGCCGGGAAGAAAAAAAAGCAGTTATCTCACCCCAAATTTTGATTACTTTAATGAAAACTATGTATAATTACTAGTCAAAATTGAATATTCCAAGTATAAGTAGGGGGAATAAAAAATGGTGGCTGTTTCAAAACCTTAAAAAAACATTAATTTTTCATTCGGAGCTCTATATCTTAAAAACTACTAACAACACTAGAAAATCTAAAATAACATTATTAAAAGAAGAGTAAATTTTCTGAAATATTAGCCCTAAAAGAGCTATTTACGTCCAATAGGTCTCGAGATATAGCTTTTTAAAAAGCAACATTTCATTCACTAACTACTGATTTTTTAATATGCTGCAATTTAAAAAATTCCATTTCGGGAACTATTGAAAGCAAATAGCTCTACTTGGCTCATATTTTAGTAAATTTATTTTATTTCAAATGATGTTCTCTTAGGTTTTCTAGTGTTGTTGGTAGTTTTAATGATAAAGAGCTCCGAATAGAAAATTAATTATTCTTAATGTTTTGAAACAGCCCCCATTTTTTATTCCCCCTACCTATACTTGACACACTCATCAATTTTGACCAGTAATTATACCTAGCTTTCGTTTAAGTAAAAAAAAATTGGGGGTGAAATTACTGCCTTTTTTATCCTCTTGGGCTCTTGTACTAAAAAGGTTGATATGTGATTCTGCCTAAATCGTCAAGATATAGAACGCTGAATGATTTCATTGGTGAAACATTGAGTGCCGCAATACAGTGAATAATTAATCTATCAATTTAAGAAGTGAAGTACAGTAAAAATTGTCTCAACAATGCGTCAATTAGGATAAGTCAACTGAACAGAGACTGAATTGACAGTGAGATCGGAGAATGGAAACTCCACTCTCGTTAGAAGCAGTTAACTTACAATTAAGAGGGCTGACAGTTCTGCAAGTATTCGCTGTAGGTCCTGGTGAAACGTCAGAGGCGTTCGGGAAGTGTTCGTTAAGGTGTATGGAAGAGAGCTTAGCTAAATCAAATTACTCATCCAAAAATTAAGCTAGAAATATCGAAAAATGTGTAAATTACTTACTGCTTCCTCAGGAGGTGAATTCGTGATTTAAATTAACCCTTTCTACATTGCGGTGGAATTAAGAATTTTGGCTCAAAAACGTCTAGTTTTTTCATGTTCGGAATTACTTCAGCATGTAGTAAGAAAAATCTGTTTTATACATACCTTGATAGTAATTAGTACATATATGAAAACACGGGATACATAAACCGACGTCACAATCTGGGCAGTAGTTTATTGTTTCCTTAATTTTTTCCATTTATTAGTTTTGAACAGTACACAAAGTCTTTACAGTTTGGCTTTATTGGCAGTTGGCGGAATAATATGAACATAATGTCTTTCTGTCAATCGGAGCACTGCGGGAGTGGAGAAAGGTCTACGCCTTTGCAGGAGCCTGGTCATTGTATCACTTACAGAAAATTTACTTGATGTATATATTTCTATACAGTTGAAAATAACAATAAATAACGAGTAGGAAACCCGGAGCATATCAAACTACACCACGGAAGGAAAACCATCACTTTCAAGGCAAACGAACTCTGTCCATTCTGCAAAAATTATTTCAATGATATATAAGAAGGTGGTCTGGGATGCGGTCAAAAGAGAAACAAAAATAGTTTACAACTATTTATTTTCCGACGTTTCGCTCCGCTTTGCAGGGCTTCATCAGGACTGTCCAAAGCAAAGAGCTGTTCGCTTTGAGCAGCCCTGATGAAGCCCTGCAAAGTGGGGCGAAACGTCGGAAAATAAATAGCTGTAAACTATTTTTGTTTCTCTTTTGACCGCATCCCAGACCATCTTCTTATATATCAATTTTTACGGTTAACTACATATACATATATTTCAATAATAGTTTATATCACATCATCCTACATTGTCCAACCTTTGAAGAAAATAGACAATATATCTTAAAGCCCCCTATATCCGTATCTTGTGACTTACAAAACACTGAAAATATACTGAATATTGATAGTGAAGCCAAATTGAAAAGACTATATATTTACATTGTAACAATATGTAATAAGTTTAATTTTGTATGTGATATATAAATTCTATTATGTAAATACTTTTCGAAGCCAATTAATATCTTCATTTATATCACGCTTTCGTTTATTTAAAAGAATGCTCATTATTTTAAGTTAAATATTATGTTAATATTTGTGTATTATCCAATCTGTTTTTTTTGGTTTATTGTTTTTGTAATGGAGCACTAGACTCAGGTTTTGTTTTATAATTGTATATTGTGTTATGAATTTGTAGAAGATTTTGTCTTTCACAAATAAAATCATATCCATCTAAAATAACAATAAATAAATTATTAAAATTGAAAGAAGTATTTTATTTTTTTTTTTATGTTTTATTCAAGAAGGTATATTTTTATTTATTTTTTATTTTTGTTGATGAAAATATCCATTTTATTAATGCTACTATTTGAAATATTTTATTTTTTGTTTATATATTTAACCTTTAAATATAAATATAATATTGGTAATATTAGTGATAATATTGGTAATCAATAAGTAAGTTTTGTAAGTTAATTTCGACTCCAATCTTCACATGGGTCATCGGCATACACTAAGGCTTTTGTAATTTTTTTTGTACTGAGAAGAGTTAATGCAATTATCTAACTTTGTTTTAAAAGCATCTTAAAATTAGAGCTGTGCTTATTACATAATAATTAGGATATAAAAACTTTACTTAATAATTTACACACGGTTCCTGTGGGAACTTTATCTTTCTTATCAGTAATTCAGGGTGTTCTTTATTCATCTTAAAGTTTCATCATGAAAATATGATGATGATGAGAGAAGTGAAATTGGATTCATTTCTCAAGTTCACCATCCGGCCTCAGACCATAAATGTTTAAGGATGGAGACGTAGTGGGCCCGCTCTCTATTCACGCTTGACAATTTATGACTGTTGGGAACTCTGCCAGAGACATCCTTACGGCAAGTCTTAAATAGGCTTGATGACTCCCTAATTCAAAGTTTTCCTCTTTCTATAGTTTAACTTGAGCTCTATCCTAAAATTAGTTTAAGCCGCTTTAAGGTGTGCTCCAAGTTCTTCGTCCAGGGTGGTCGAGAAATCAATGGGGAGGACTTTTAAGATTAAAGATAAATGGAAGTTTTTTTTCAAATTAAAATTTTCATTTACTGATAAATATTATAATTTGTCACAACGTTATTTACAATAGGTAATAGTGATAACTGATCACATTCATACTAAAATAAAATAGTATAACAATAAAAATAAATAAATAAATGAGAAAAAAAAACATAAAAATAAATACTGGAAGATTATTGATTGGCCGTGTGTAAAGATGAAAGGAATATGGTCCGGGTGCGGTAAAAAAAATAGTAGAACTACACTATTTTAATGAGCCAACGTTTCGCCAAAACAAAGTATTATTATAATACAAAGTATTATTATAATACAAAGTATTATTATAATACTTTGTTTTTTCACTTTTTTCTGCATTTCAGAAGCCCATTTCCTTGTCATATCCTTTATTCTTATTTTTCTAAATTCTCACATTTTTAATTTCTTTT
>NW_027113576.1:93832-104176 GCF_000696795.3 Halyomorpha halys | reverse complement strand
ATCTTACTTTTTTACATTTTATACCCCTGTTATTTTACACTTATGTTTTTGTTTTCCTTATGTAACTATGTGTTTGTATCTTTCTTAGCCCTGAAGAAGCCCTGCAACGTGGGGCGAAACGTTGGCTCATTAAAATAGTGTAGTTCTACTATTTGAGTTTTTTTGACCGCACCCGGACCATATTCCTTTCATAAAAATAAATAAAATTTCTCTTTTAATATATTAAAACAGAAGGATAAACTATGTACATGAAAAAATAAATTACTTAAATAATCATCGGTTGCACTCTTATATACAATATTTACCCTATCGTCTTGAGGATGCCTGAGCCCACGCTATCCCCCACGTATGAGAGGTAGAGCAGAGCTTTTTGAGATTTCGGCGCATCCATCTCACCGCGTCACTGTTAATGAGGCAATGGAGGCCGAGCAAGTGCGACACTCAACACTCAACTTGAGTAGAGCATCTGACTACTGCCAGAACACCAATTGTCCATTTTTATTTTACAATAAGTCTCTTGGCCACTGCCGTTTGTACACTAGAGTTCTTCACACCTGGTGTAAAAGGTATTAAGGCAGAAAACAGATCAGTGATCGGCAGTGGGTTCCCACCCCCCTCTCAGGCGTTGTAAGTTATCACCAATAAAAAATAGGAACAAAAGGCGATGCCCCTTTTTGAAACAAGTGGTGTTGGAAGACGAAGACAAAGAGAGATACAGAAGACATAAGTAAGAAGTCGTCCTGAGATGAGCTCTTCAGAAATGGAACTCCATGGCTGAGACGACACCCATGGTAACGACAAAACCCCTGGCAAAGACATATACTACATGAAACATCCAAATCAGCAGCTATATGTATATATCAGGAAATAAGTTCTATTGTAATAATCATATTTTTTGGCAAACCATTTATCTGGATCATTTCAACCACTTTATAATTTCCTTTAATCGTATAAATGCAAATAAACACTTTGATGTAGTTTATATCACTTTCCTTGATATAATTTATATAGTATTTGCTATGTATGCCATGTAGACTTAATCGGGATGCCAGGATAATCGCTGAAGGCAATTATCCAAAAATAAGTTAATTAATTAATTATATATTGAGTCCTAAAAAACTATTATTATGATTGGATTATTTTCCAAAGGGTATTTGTGTGTTTACCAGTTTACTAATTAAATACCTTTATATTTATAAAATGTTGTTACCATTAATTATATAGTATAATAAAGGGTGGTATATTAGGTTATAAAATAGTATATAAACTACATAAAGAAACTAAGTATTTATTTACAATTTGTTATTATGATTAAAATGATTCAGATAAAGGTTGCCATAAAATATAGATTATTACACTATTACGTATTGGTTAATTTATAGTTATAGATGATGTGGGATGTAGTGCCGTAGGTGTCGTCCATAAAGGATGTCCAGATCTCCTCGCGACTTCGTCTGGTCGAAGTGCATCTTCTAAGCCTTCCTCTTGACTGTCCCCGTCTAAGTCTTCCTCTTGACTGTGGTCCTCACCCCTCTAAGCCTTCCTGTTGAGTGTCTCCGTCTGGATCTTCTAGATTTCCTCTGTATTTTTCTCCCACTTCCCTTTGGTGTAGTTTATATCACTTTCCTTGCTATAGTTTATATAGTATTATATTACCCAATACGATACCTTATTATATTATATAATTAATGGCAACAATATTTTATAAATGTAAAGGTATTTAATTGGTAACTGGTAGCTGAAATACTTCAGCATTTAATAAAAAATATGAAAAAACTTTTTTTTTTATATGTACCTTGATAGTAATATACATGTATGAAAACATGGGATATATTAGCCGGTGACACAATCTGGGCAGTGGTATTTTATTTCCTTCCTCAGTTTTTTCCACTCATTCGTTTCGAATAGCACACTTCACAAAGTCTATACGGTTTGGCATTATTGGCAGTTGAGGAATTATATTAATAAAATGTCTTTCTGTCAATCGGAGCACTGTGGAAGCAGAGGCTACCACCTTTGCTGGCTTAGTGCTTCCTTGTGGTATTTTGCTATTAGTTTATCAATCAGTTAAAGTCGAAACTGTAAATGGGTCATGGTTCTGTCTTCCTTTTTAATAATAATAATAATAATATTGTATTTATCTTATCCCGTACTTACCCCATTAGAATAATACAGAGAAATCAATAGGTGATGGCTGAGGAGCCTCAGAGATACTTAAACAAAAAATCTAAAGAAATATAAAAAGTTATTATAAAAAATAATTATAGGTTAATCACTTCCATCATTTGAAATAAATTATTATTTATTTATTCATGACAATTGTACAACGTTTCGGGACCACAGTCCTATTTTAAAAGAATTGACTCACCAGACTTCCTAGAGAGATAATCCAGATAATTATAGGTTACTTTCTCACTTTTACCAGTTGAACAAAAAAATGAATAAATAAAAAAGAGAAAAGAAAACGATGTAAAAATAATTCAGAATGATCTAATAGTTAACATACATATTTACAATTATATTAATTTACAATTTTATGGGATGATTGAAGAGGCGGGATTTAAAGGTATGAAGGGTATTGGAGCGACGGATGTTAGAAGAGATGGAGTTCCATAAGGATGAGGCTCGGATAATGAACGATCTATCGAAAGCAGCGGTTCGGTGGGCCCTGGTGTATAAATCTAAAGACCGGGAACGAGTATTGCGGATTTGAATTGAAGGAGCTCGGCGATGTATGAAGGACGGTGGGATTGGATGACTTGGAAGATGAAGGATGCCAGAAAATACTTACGACGGTAGGAAGGATAAAGCCACTTCAACTCTGGGTAAAAACGGGAAATAGAGGCGTCCCTAGGGATCCCGAAGATGAATCGTACACAGCAAGTTATCAAACGTTTTAATTTCGCCTAGAGATCCACAGAGACTTCCCCATATACTGTACAGCAATAGTCAAAATTAGGAAATATTATAGTGTTTGATCAAAGGTTACTCCCAGGTTTTTGATGATGGGATAAAATTTGATGGCACTATCATGTAGGAATAGAGTTGGAATATTAGGAACAGTTTTATGCAGTTTAAATTACTTTCATTGGCATTTATGATTGACGACTATTGCTACTATCCATATTTTATAATAAAACTACAGTTTGATATAATTCACAAAAACGATTTTTAGAACTGATGAAGCACTAAACTCTGGCACAAGGATTGTATGATCAGTTTTAAAAAAGTCGACGGCATACTGAATTCAAAACTAAACCACGTCACCACCTTCAGTTAAAATAATCGTATACAATATTGGAAACAAAGAATCTGGCTATAGCCTTAGACATCTTTGGTAGACTAAACAACTTGAACGCCTTATCCTGCATTGTACTTGACGCTATGCCCATGACAGTCAAGGGATAAACTGTCAACGGGTTGACAGTAGACCTGACCGAAGATTTCGAAGGTTTCATAATCTATTACTTTACAAAGGTTTCGTATATTTAAAGAACAGAAGAAAGCGTGATATTTTGGTCCGTTCTTACATTTTTTATTGCTTTTTTATTTATTATTTTTTTTTTTGCAACGAATAATAGCAACTTCACTCCTCAGAGGACATTTTAGTGATATAATGATTTCTCCTTAATTTCCTTTTGAATATAATATTATAATGGTTCATTCCTAAAAAAATTTATATTAGGATCCTTAATGAAGCTTAACAAAAAGATGTTTATTAACGTCAAGAACCCTTTCATTCATTAAAGGAGCTAATAAGCTCACTTCGTTACAAAAGCAGTAATTATCGAGCCTAAAATATTCTCCATTTTCCATATTCCATATTCCTGTCTTTATTCCGAATGGGATGTTGGGTCAACGTACACCTTTTGATGGTTCATTTAGTAAGCTTAATGATTTATATAATGAGGCAATATTTGCTTTTCAAGTTACAAAAGGAATTTATTTTCAAATAGGCCTTCGATATTAAGATTTAACTTAAAAATATTCATTGTATCCCAAACTCTCCAATCCTATATCACAGCCCTCGAAGAATGGTGTTGTAATTGGAGGATTAAGATAAATTCCAACAAATCCCATCAAATCACCTTTACTCTTCATCGTAAACCTACCGGCTGCCCTACAGTTACATTTAATAATGTTACTCTTACCCCTGTCGATTAGATGCGCTACCTTGGACTACATTTGGACAAACGAATTACTTGGAATCCTCACACAAGACTGAAAAGACAGTTAACTGCACGACGATTTCGACTATTACACCACTTAAAACTTCCAACACATTATAAAAGACGGATCTAGATGACTGTAATAAGGCCAAGCTGGACATATGGAGTTGAGTTTTGGGGCTCCACTTTCAAATTCCTCCCGAATGGAATCCTTACAGTCCAAAATTCTTCGCTTAAAACCTTAACGCTCCTTACTTTGTCACAAATCAAGTCATCGATCAGGACCTCAATGTTCCATGTGTTGTTGATTTGGTCAGAATCAGATACCATTCTTTTCATGATAAACTCCCCAACCACCCAAATCCACTTTTTCTAACCTGGCTTCTCCTTCATTGCCTAATAATCCTCCTAGGCGTCTGAAAAGAAGATGGCCTCGAGATCTTCTCTATAAATGTTATTAGAGTTCTATCTATGGTAGATAGGTCTCCACATATTTGTATCATGTCACTATGTCACCTACAGCAAATTTACTTGTTGTATATATTTTAATACAGTTGTAAATAACAATAAATAAATTATTTAAAAAAATTTAAAAGGTAAAATAAGTTCTTTTTGTATGTAAAATGTGTTTTGAGCTATAGATAATTTTTAATAACAGAGTTTAATAATAACAATTAATGAAAACAGTATGATTAGAGTTCTATGGGCCATAGAGAATATTCCTGAATTTATCTTAATCATGCAAGAACTATGTATTTGTATAATAATGTTGAATATGTAAATGAGGACACGCTTCCTATTACATTAATAATGCAAACACACGCGCGCAAATATTATATCAAATAAACCGTCAACCAATTGCCATAACCCAGAGCCAGCTTCTCTATAATTTACATCTACATATGTTATAGATTGAGGATTTTGGAAAATAAGTTCAGTGATTTCAATAAAAACTTTAGAGTCTTGTGAATAATATTAATCAATTATATATGACCCATTTTGATCTATTACATGTTGCCATTTTTTAGATTTCCTAGATTTTTGCGCAATGAACTCCTCTATCTGCGTTTTGAAGTCCTCGAGCGGATTAAAGTATTTCCCGTTAAGAGAGTTTTGAAGGACCCGAAATACGTCTGTTGGGGTAAGTCGTGTGAATAGGGTGGGTGTGGGATCACATCCCAGCCAAACTCAAATAATTTCTGTCGGGTCTGCAAAGACACGTAAGGTCGGGCGTTATCGTGATGGAAAATTATGCCTTTGCGATTGGTCAATGCTGGACGCTTTTGCTCAACCGTTCCTTAATTTAAAAAAAAAAAAGTTTTTTATTGGCTAATTTCGACAAATTATGTTTTCCATAACAATACATTATACTAAACTTTATTGTATAAGAAACTTTATGCCATATGGCAGAGGAAGGGCACCATTTTGATGTTTATATACTTAGTTATATATTAATATTTTTATCAGAAAAAAAATATAAGAAACTTTACTAGCAGTTTTTGTTTGCAATACCACTATGCGTATATTGATCAAATTAAAAATATTTTTGTAAGATTCTAATTGCTATAAATTGTTTCTCAGTGTAACTTAAGGATTTAAATTTGATAGGAAAAAGGCAAGTTTTTAGCCATTACTCGTTACACTGTGATGATTTCCTTGTATCATGTGAGGATGACCTAAGACTTTGGGGCCAAATCTGAAACAAAAAAGTCCAGTAATTCCAAGCAGGCCGAGGATGGATTAATATTTCCTTATTCGAGTTAATCCTTCCTACAATCCTTAATGCTCCTTACTTTGTAACAAATCAAGTCATCCATCAGGACCTCAATGTTCCCTATGTTGCCGATTTGGCCAGAAGCAGATACCATTCCTTCCATGATAAACTTCCCAACCACCCAAATCCACTTGTTTCTAACCTGGCTTCTCCTTCATTACCTAATAATTCTCCTAGGCGTCTGAAAAGAAGATGGCTTCGAGATCTTCTCCTCTAAAAATGTTATTGGTGTTCTATCATTGGGTAGATTCTCCACATGTTTGTATCGTGTCACTATGTCACCTACAGCAAATTTACTTGTTGTATATACTTTTATACAGTTGTAAATAAAAATAAATAATTTATTAAAAAAAATATATTTGAGTTATGGATCTACGTAACTTGAATCAGAAAAGCTCAATTTTTTGGGGGGAGGGGAGTGATTAATTTCTTTTCTTAGGCAATTACAAAGATTAATCATTGAAAATAATAACCCTAAATAAATATAAATATGTTAAATGACAGTTTTATGGAGCTCTTAATGTTCATATAGAATGTTTCCAGAAAAAAAAAAAACATTGTTGGAAAAATTAAAAATTTCTATTTCCTCTTCCAAACAAAATTTTATTTTAAAGATATTGTAGTTTTAATTACTAGAGAGAGAGAGAGAGAGAGAGAGAGAGAGGGAGGAAACCTAAATTTCTTTGATCTAGTAAAGCATTAAACTCCCTTCTACATAAACGTTGCATAATAACATAAACATGTTTGCTGAAAAAAAAGGTATCTTCGCATTTTATCTTCCCGAACAAACATGGCCTAACCCTTTGAAACTGTACTTAAATAAATATTAGGTATGATCTCCAAAGACAAAGATGTCTTAAGTAGGTTTATTAAACGTGTGTTCACTGTTTACTCGAAAAATTATTCAAATATTTGTTCTGAAAGGTTCTCGTTTAATAACTTAATTTAGAGGCCACGTGCTTTAGCTTACAGAAGTTGCTTACCAAATTTTGTTTATCTCATCTTGCTTTATATAATTAAAAAAAATTTTTTATTCACTAAAAATTCTCTATGAACAGTCAGGGTCCTGTTTCATAATGAAAGCTGATAGTATTGGTTCATAATACAAGTGTAGAAATAACGTTGTAATTACACTAATAATTCATTTTTTTCATAATAGAGAGGACTATTGGAGATATTGCAGGAGTTGAAAAGTACTAAAGTATAAGTTACTATTGTATAAGTCAGTGTAATTGAATTTAGTTAAATTTTGAAGTTAAATCGACAAGACTAATAGTATTAGTTTGTACTTTATTATGAAACAGAGCGTGCAACGTAATATAGGTTAGAAAATGGCCGAAATATTTTTTTTTATTGAGTTGATTATATTTAATTTAGGATAGGCATTTTCTAATAAAAAAATTGTATATTCCTTCTTTAACATTCTTCAGAGAGAGAGAGAAATACTATATTTATCTATGCTGCCTAAATACATAAGGTTGCTATCTCACACAGCATACTTATCAATCCGTAATCGGACATATATAAATTACACATACATGGTATAATTAGAAAAAAAGAGATACAATATTAAGATATAATAAACAATTTTTTTCCCCTACAGTTTCCTTATACAATCGATTTCGGTCTGTACAACAAATACAAATGTTTCAGTTCATTCCTTTTTTCTTTCTCATTTCTGCTCCTCCAATTTCACAATTTTTTAATTCACCCGATCAACAAATTCTCTCTCCGGAATTCACCCTCCTAGATCAACAAATAATAATATTAAAATCAATAAAATTATTACTGCTTTCTATATATTGGATTTTTTTTTCATGAAACGGCCAGCAAAGAGCACACGCAAATCACTTTCGATTCATCCTCATATCTCCCACCTTCCTTCAACTCCAATACTCTTTCATCCTCCTTGACTGTTCCTCCCGCTCTTCCTCCGTCTCTCCTTCTTTCCCACAAGAACCCAAAATTCTCCCTAATCAAAAAGTCTTCATCCGTCTACTCTGTTCCTCTTTTACTTGTTTTACGTATCCCTAATACTTTTATTTCATTCTTTATTATATAGGGGCAGCAGTAGCAGCGTCGTAACGCGCCAGTCTACAAACCCACAGGTTGTCAGATCGAATCCCCGGTCCTACCCGGGCTTTTTTCAAGCACAAAATGCAAAACTCGCTGACAACCTCTCCCGGGTATTTGTGAGGCCCGTTAGCCAATGGGTACTCACAAAAAATAGGCTTTGGAGTGACGAACCCACCCACGAAAAAAACACGTCAATAACGCGCCATGTATTGTAAATGCATTGTGTAGAAATAAGGTATGTATGTACTAATACATTCGGCGAGAACTTAGGCCTCCATGGTTTGTTGCCCATAAAATAATAAATAATATAATTATATATGAGAACGATTGACCGGAACTGAATATAAAATATATAGTTAGGGGCGCGGTAAAAAAGTACGTATTTAATAATAGTTAACAACTATTTATTTGCTGATGTTTCGCTTTACTTTGCCGGGGCTCATCAAGGCTAAAAAATATATAAAACAACTAAACATATGTTAGCAATGTAAGATAATAAGATGACTATAAAACTAAGGTCAGTTTAATAATTATGTAAATATAAATAAAAAAACATAACAAAAAGAAATAAATATTAGATTTACAACAATAAAGTATATATATAATAGAGTATTAGATTTAAAATGGACAGGAGACGTAAAAATAGACGGAAAACTAAAGAAACAAAATGAGAAAAAATAAAGGTGAAGAGAGATAAGCAAAAAATATATTTCTGTATATAATTCTTTAAATTTCGTTTGTATATAATTAAATACAACAAAGCGATCGTAGCTATAGATAAATAAAAAACAGTAAATATAATAGCTCATTATATATGTATAAATGAATATATAAGGGGCAGCGGTAGTAGCGTGGTAACGCGCCAGTCTACCAACCCACAGGTTGTCAGATCGAATCCCCGGTCCCACCCGGGCGTTTTTCAAGCACAAAATAATGCAAAACTCACTGACAACCTCCCGCGGGAATTTGTGAGCCCCGTTAGGCAATGGGGGCATTCACTAAAAAAAGGCGTGGGAGTGACGAACCTACCCTGTGAAAAAAAACACGTAAAGAAACGCGCGATGTATTTCCTAATACTGGGAATATTACATCCTAATATTAGGGAATATATCGTACGAGGTCTTAGACCTCCATGGTCCGTTGCTCATATAATAATAATATATGTATAAAGTTGCTTTCATGAAGTTTTAAGTTGCGTCTGTGCACTGTGATTTGTTTACATGTTGTTAGTTGTGCGTGCCCACATAATTGATAGTACTATCGACAATCAAATGATTCCTGATAGTAAGACAATACTGCAACGACAGCTGACATATTTTCCATACTGGTAGTTGACAGCCGTCACTATCACCATCACAACCGAAGTTGGACTTTGCCCTTACCACCAAAGCGCCTTTAACACAAATGAATTCTAAGACTAAAAAAAGTTAAACTTCAATATTTCCTGTCATTTGTGTAAAAATAGAACAATTTTTTCAAGGGACTAATAAACAAGATGGCTAATTTGTAAAAGGATAGATAAGAGATTGTTAGTCTAACAGAGTATGGATTAACATTCTGACAGTATTTCCAAGAAGGAATATTCCGTGATATGACATCTCGTTTGTTTATCACGGATTTCGTTATCAATATATCAGTATTAACCAAAGATCTCCAAGGAAATTTATATACAGTATAAATCAACGACAAATATTGACAACGGTTGTTAGGAACAAATTGTTATAACAAGTAAAATCTTCAGTCCCATGAAAGTAAAGAGCTCATGATGAGGAAAATGTTCTCACCCCAATTTTTTATTATTTTAACAAAAAATACGTACAATTACTAGTCAAAATTTATGAGTTTGCCAAGTATAGTTAGTGGGGAATTAAAAATGGCAGTTTTTTTAAATAAAAAACTATTCGGAGCTCCATAAAAACTATATAATTTAAAAACTACCAACAACACTAGGAAACCCTTAGTTGTTATAGAGAACATAATTTGAAGTGTGTAAATATTCTAAAATATGAACCCTATTATAGCTAATTGTTTTTTTTTCATATTTGCCCAAATAAAGCATAAAATGTTTATTTCTCCATGTTAGTACAACGTTTTGGATTTATGAAATAATTAATTCAATCAGATTAAAGCTAGTTAAATGTACTATAAATTAGTTTATGCCGTTTATCTTTTTAGTAAACTTTCTTCCATTCCTGACAATCCTCCGAGGCGCCTGAAAAGAAGATGGCCACGAGACCAGCTAAAGTAAAATGTCATTAGAGTACTACCAATGGGTAGTTTCTCTACACGCCTGTAACACTCTAATTTAACTTAGATCAGATTTAC
>NW_027113576.1:81347-93782 GCF_000696795.3 Halyomorpha halys | reverse complement strand
CTACACGCCTGTAACACTCTAATTTAACTTAGATCAGATTTACTAAATGTATTATAATGTACAGTTGTAAATAGCAATAAATAAATATTTAAAAAAAATCTTTTTAGTAGTAGTTTTTATGATGATATTTGATATAATATGGTTTCTGAAATATATTTCTTTCATAAATGAAAAATTCTGTCCCAACAATTATAAATCAATATATTGTGCATTTATTTTGGATCATATAACGAAATATACTTCTACGAAGACGAATCTGGAAATATTAGTGCTAATAGACATTTGTACGTCTAGGAATTCCTGAGCTATACTTTTACCATAAGTAATTAAAAACTAGTAATGTTTCGTTATTTTGTTACAAAATATGGTATTCGAAAAACATGTATCTTGAAACCATTCAACGTAAATAGCTATATTAGGATTCATATTTTGGAATATATTCTATACTTTAAATGGTGTTCTATTAGGTTTTAAAGTGATGTAGGCATCATTTTTACATGTAATTAAACATACTTTTTAACTATCAGATCAATAATTGGGATGAAAAAATGACTTTTTTTTCTCCTTTTTGGCTCTTGTACTATTAGTATAGATACTAGATTTTTGTCCGATTCCATCTCTTGTCCTCTAGCTTCAAATTCAACGGACTTCGACGAAAAATTCGAATCTTGAAAAAACCTTTCCATTCATACTCGTTTCAAATTGCAAGAAATTGTGAGTTCTGGTGTTACTGTTCAAAGTTTTAACTTTGAAATTTTTTAATTTAAATGTGATTCATGGCATAATCAAATAAACATTTTTTTTCATTTGTCAGCCACGTAGTTCTGTAGAGTTTGATATAAAGGAGATTAATGAAATTAATCTCTTTTAAAGCATTTACAGTAAGATATCTGGGAATTCACCTAGATCGCCACCTTTCTAAATAAAGTCCTAAGAATCGCAGTTAATGCTTCTTGGTACATAAGAAATAGCCGATTGCATCGTGAATTACAGATGGTGTCTATAGAGGATTATATCAAAAACGGTTCATAAAGTTCCACTCCCAGTTGCCGACAGTTATAGGAACAGTGACCTACAACCTGGGAAACCCAACCTCAACCCGAATACTGAAGCCCAGGCTGCTGTTATAAATTTTAATAAATATAAAATTAATTTATAGTCACACTATCTCTATTTTACTTTTTATTATTACTAATTGTATTTATTCTTAACTATTTTTTTTTTCTATTTTCTTCTCTCGTCCCTTTTTCAAATTAACTTGTTTCTTTTTACTATTAGAGAGCAATTGTTTGTTTTATTTAAGTGTACCAATATCATTATTTTTGTTATTAATTTTACTTTCCGCTGTTATTAAGAAGCATTATTCTTATCTATTTATTTTATTTTTTCTTCTTTTAATAATAACATTGTTTTTATAGTTAGGGGTGTCTTTAGAACGAGACTATACGCCTACGAAAATAAATATCATAAGCTACTTTATAACACATTAAACTAGCTTTAATTTGAGTACTAATAGAAATCTGTACGTCAAATGATTTTTGAGATATGGATTTTTCAAAATAAATTCACTACTGATCTTTCAGTACGTCCCATACAAGATTTTTATGAAATTTGGCTTTTTAAAAAGCTATATCTCGAAAACTATTTAACGTAAATAACTCTATTAGATATTTTAGAAAAATTCTTCTTCTTTAAATGACGTTCTCTTAGGTTTTCTTGTGTTGTTTCTACTTTTTAAAATATAGAGCTCCGAATGAAGAATTTTTTTTTTTTATCGTTTTGAAACAGAGACCATTTTTTATTCCCCCCACCTATACTTGGCAGACTCATCAATTTTGACTAATAATTATACCTAGTTTTCAATTAAGTAATCTAAATTTGGGGTGAGATAACTGCCTTTTTTCTCCTCTTGGGCTCTTGTACTATTACTTTTTTGTGATTCAGTATATTCTTTTTGGTAAACTTTATTTATTAAATCAACATATTTACATTTACAACATTATAAAATTATTTACATTTTACTGAATAAATGGGTAGAGAAAACAAAGGTGGTGCTCCGAGGTGGAACGAACTGAAGCTCTTCCTCTTGGCGGGAAGCGATAACGGTTTCGGCGGCTGTAATAGTTACAGTCTAGATCAGCAGGTAGCGTCTTGCTACAAAGTTATTTTGTCCTTGATGTAACTAAATTGAAAAAAAAAAAATTAATATCATTACTAAAGAATAATAATAAAGAATTTAGAATTATCAAATCCAATATTTAGATGTTAATACTAGACTTTAAAATACAGTTTTATACATAACACCCTGGTTTATATTTCTAAACCATAAAACTATGTTCGAAACTGAGTTTTCTAGTCTTCATAATAGTGATAAATAATTCACATAATGACTTCCACTTAAGTCATTAGTTATAAACAAAATTAAAATTTTTTAATTAAAATAGGTTTGGTATTTGTTATACTCACATAATGGTAAATATTTAGTGAATTTATTTTTATTCAAACAAGGTTAGATTGAAACCTTTTCTATTATTATAATTAGGATTTTGTTTTTAATTAAATTAATTAATTTTCTTTTTACTGCATGATTTTGCTGGAATTTGTTAATTTTTGAAATGGTGGAAATTGTTTAAATTTTCTTTCTGTATAATATATTTCGCTTTTAAGAATTGCTTTTGTAGTTTATAAATTACATTACTGTTGGAAATTCCCTGCATTTTTCCTTATTTAAAAATTAATTAATTCCTTGTTAAAGCTTCTTAAAAAATCCACGCTCAGTTCCTTCCTTCTTTTCATGGTATTAAAGTCAAAATAGCTTTTAAACGTACAAATGATTGACCATATTATTTCAAATTATAAAGAAAGTGGTCAGGGAAGACAAACAATAGTTAATAACTATTTACTTGCTAACGTTTCGCCCCACTTTGTAGAGCTACATCAGGGCTAAAAAGATACAAAAGCACCTAAAAATGAAGATATAGAAAAGTAAATTAAGGTTAGAGTTAAAATTATCTAAATATAAGTGAAAAGAAAATCATTTTTTTACAAACAAAAATAAAGGAAAAAAAGATAATTTTTTAATTGTTTTTCGATCTTTGTTTTATCCCAATTTACTTCTTTATTTACCGTCTCTTAGTGTGTGTAAATTTTGTTTTCTATTTTTACGTTATATTGCGTCTTCTGTTTATTTTAATCCAAATAGTTTACGTAATTCTTTTTTTATATCATATCTTTTTATTCTTATAATTTATATTATAACTATTATTATTCATACTCATTCTCTTTTGATTTATATTCGCACAATTTTAACCCTATCATTTTTATATTATTCTCATCGTATATCAAAATATTTGAGTTTTTTTTTTTCATCTTTTTAATTTTTTAAAATCGTTTTAGACTTGATGAAGCTCACTACAGACTTCTTCATAATTCAAAATATTTTCTTCTTCTTTTTTAACTAAAATTTACAAAGGCAATGGTAGTGAACAGGAACTACTGTATTGATATGAGGAGAAGATGGTTGGGGAATGCGGTCAAAATATAACACTGTATAATATAAATAAGTTACAGTCATTATCATACAGTTACAGATCATGTGTATATATAAACATGTGCTGAATGTGCCAATACTTAACTGGTGCCGAAACCCGGGAGCTTTAGATACCGGATTAATTTTTTATCTTTTAAGAAGAATTTTTGTTGTTGTGGTTTCATTCTCATCTTTTCATCTTCAATTTTCATTCTCTCATTTTTTTTTTGTAAATAATGGCTGCTAATGGCAACGGGATCGTTAGACAAGCGGTTTTTAACCTGGAAGCTTTGAATCAAAATGGGATCCAGAACTTACCTCCCATGGAGGTGACTCCTCCACCCCCGGAGCTTGCCACACTACCAGAAGAGTCTCTAGCGGGAGCCCACGCTACAACACTTGAGTGGGTAAAAGTACACACAGCAACCGCCCAGGACTTGAGGAAGGCCGTTTCAGACCTTGAACGGTTTACCGGAGAAATAGGAGAATTAAGCCACTTCATTAAAGGGGGTGACCGACTAATAAGCCGAATTGAAGCGAAGTCTATCGAAAATTTACTCGATAGGGAAGATGCAGAGGCATTAAAAGCAGCGGTCGTTTGCAGAGTAAAAAGAACCATCCTCAACCAAATTCAGGCTGACGAAGAGACCCCTTGGAGAGTAATCAAGGAAAAGAAAATGTAGTAGCTGATTGGTTTTCACAAGCAATAACAGTAAATGCAGTAGAGGAGGAGGCTGGGGAAACGTCCGGTGCGATGAGACAGTTTCTGTGGGAATGGACGCCTGGAGAGGAAGAAAAGGATGGAACAGAAGAAGATGATACGAAAGAATCGTCAAATAATGAGTGTTCGGCAGAAGAAAGACCAGAAGACATAGAGGAAATAGATGAAATAATTAACGACAAGATGAGACAAATTATTTGGAAGACGAAAACCACCGGATTGACCAAAATTAAATATAGTGAATGCGGAAAAAGTAAAATAACGACAATCTGGACACAGCCAGGCATGAAAAAAAGACCAAATCCGTAAAGCGTTGAATAATGCTTCGAAACTTGGAGAAAAGTATCACCTTTATGTTGGGAATGAAACTTTTTGGGAGAAGATCAAGCAGCTATGGCGTGATGAACTGATAGGAATGGACAGGACATTCATCAGTTGCAAACTGAAGGTGGAAACCCTTTTGGAAGAAGAGCAACAACGAGAAGTCACCTTAGAGTATCATCAGGGTAAGCTATCATAGGTATGTTTCTCATTATCATCTTATAATACCTAAAATATTTATGTCTGTCAACACTATGTATGCATAATGTTAGCTGTATTTGTTGTTACCTTGTATTTTGTTCGTAACCCTGATGAAGGCAAGAAATTCAGGCCGAAAAGTTGGCACTAATAAATAAATTTTTACTTATTTGTATTCTACACTGACATCATCTCTAACAATCTTTCTTATAATTAAAAAAAGAGTATATCGCATCGGATTTCCGAGAAACTTTTATTGATGTTTTATAAAGAACTAACGAGCCTTTTATATATAACTCACATTTTTTTTTCTTTATTATAACAAAGATTTTCTTTTACTATTTAAGTAATAAAAATAAACCTGATAAGATAAAATATACAAGAATATAATAAAAAAAAAATAAGAAAATTATTATCTTTAAAAAGAAACCTTTGAAAAAAAAAAGAAAATGTCAAGTAACACCCACTGCTTCTTGAGTGACATTCATGAAAGATTCATTACCCGTGGGCTTAAAGTCGATTTTTTTTCACTGAGGCTGATGATGTAGGATTGAGAATATAGATGTTTGCTCTATGTATCCTTTGAGTGCTGTAAGAGGCTTATTGGAGACCAGAGTTCAGAGTAGCATTCAGTATGTGAGCATGAACAAATTACTCCTAAGCCGATTATTTCACTTAAAGCTATGTGGGTGGTTTTATTTAATATTGAAGTAATTATATCGTGTTTCCTTTCCTTTAGATATAATATTTTAAGTAGCTAATTATGTGCTTAGAGCTTGAGTAAGTGGGTTTATAAGATTTCTTACATTTTATCCTCGAGTATTTTCGTATCTCGAAAGGTTGGATGAGTAAGCCCACGCTAGTCTCTGACTTTATTTTTAATGAAGTGTATAAAAAAATAACCGTCTTCTAACAAGATATCTGTATTATTATTTCTTTAATCTGGATTATCTCTATAGGAAGTCTGGTGGGTCAATTCATAAAATATTTTTTTTAGGTTAATGACTTCCTGTTTAATTTTTTTTTAAATTATTTATTTATTGTAATTTACAACTGTACAAAATAATACAATAGGTAAATATGTAGTATGTTTCATATACACTTGAAAATCTTGGGAAGGAACAACACATTAGTGGTACTTCAAACATTAATTTAAACTAGAAGGTCCCGTGGCCATCTTCTTTTCAGACGCCTCGGAGGATTATCAGGGATTGTTAAGGATGAAAGATTAAGAATTAATGGGTTAGGATGGTTAAGGAGTTTAGAATAAAAAGACGCATATCTGTTTTGGGTCAAATCTGCAACGAATTGGATGTTAAGGTCTTTATGAATGAGTTTATTTGTGACGTAATAAGGAGCATCAAGGATTTTACGTAGGATTTTGGATTGTAACGATTGGATGCGGGAGGAATTTGATTGTTTGGTGGAGTTCCAGAGCTCCAAATTGGTCTGATTATCGTAGTGTATACTAATTTTTTGTAGTGAATGGGAAGTTTAGAGCGTTTGTCAAGTAAGTGTTGTAGCGATCGGAATCTACGAGCAGTTTCTTGTCGTTTCAGTCTTGTTCCTGTTTAATGAAATTTTTATTAAATTATCATGACATGGTACAACGTTTCAGAACCACTGTCCCATATTCATGTACTTTAAACCTCATGATTTCATATAGGAAATCATGTCACAATTTGTGCATCTTTACTACTCCTTAGCACAGCCATTCTGGCTTCATATTCATATTCTGCATTCCTCAAAGCGTATAAAGGGACCCTAATATGTTAGAAATCAGAAAAGTAAAAATAAATCTGTACGCGATCTTAAAATCGATATCTTTTTCATATTCTGCATTCCTCAGAACGTATAAAGGGACCGGAACATGTTAAGAAATCAAGAAAGTTAAAATAAATCGATACTTCATGTTAAAAAAGGTAGTATTTTCATAATCTGCATAACCGGAAATCTAAAAATTGGCCCCTATGTATTAGAATTAAAATAAATCGATATGTGATCTTAAAATCGATAGAATTTTCATTTTGTACTCGTCTGAATATGTGAAATAGAACCCTCATACATTAAAAATTGAAGGTGGTAAAAAAATAAGTGAATTTAAAAAAGAAAAAAAAAATTATTGGAATAATATGTATTCGAATAATTTTTCATTCCATTAATTTTTTATTCAATTGAAATAGTATTTTAAATATTCAAATAAATTCCAACAAATCCCATCAAATCACCTTTACCCTTTGTCGTAAGCCTACTGACTGCCCTACTGTTTAATTTAATGATATTACTCTAACCACTGTTAGATCCGCAGATCCGCTACCTTGGAATACATTTGGACAAGCGATTAACCTGGAAACCTCACACCAGACTGAAAAGACAGGAAACTGCACGTCGATTTCGACTATTACAGCACTTACTGGACAAACGGTCTAAACTTCCAACTCATTACAAAAGACTGATCTACATGACTATAATCTATAATCTATCTGGACATATGGAGTTGAGCTTTGGGGCTCCACTAAATCTTCGAATTCCTCTCGTATTCAATCCAAAATCCTTCGTAAAATCCTCAATGCTCCTTACTTTGTCACAAATAAAATCATACATAAAGGTCTTAATGTTCCCTATGTAACCGATCTAGCCCGAACCAGATATCACTCCTTCCATTATAAATCTCTACCCACTCAAACCCCCGAGTTTCTAATCTTGCATCATCTTTCATTCCTGACATTCCTCCAAGGCGCCTGAAAAGAAGATGGTCACGAGACCAGCTAAGGTAAAATGTCATTAGAGTGCTACCAATGGGTAGTTTCTCTACACGCCTGTAACACTCCAATTTAACTTAGATCAGATTTACTAAATGTATTATAATAAACAGTTGTAAATAGCAATAAATAAATATTAAAAACAAAATATTCGAATAAAAAAGTATTCGGATTGTTCAGTCGTATCTTTATTTGAATAAAAATGTATTCGTCTCTCGTCAATCGAATAAAAAAGTATTCGTCTCTTGTCAATCGAATAATTTTTGCCCAACTAGGAGGCTTTATATTTCTGCAACAGATGGAGCAAAAGGGTATTACTCCAATCCATTACAAAAGACTGATCTACATGACTATTATAAGGCCTATTTGGACGTACGGAGTTGAGCTATGGGGCTTCACTAAACCATATAATTCCTTTCGAATCAAATCCCTACAGTCCAAAATCCTTCCTAAAATCCTTAATGCTCCTTACTTTGTCACAAATCAAATCATCCATCAGGACCTCAATGTCCCCTATGTTGCCGATTTGGCCAGAACCAGATACCAATACTTCCATAATTAACTTCCCAACAACCAAACCAACTCGTTTCTAACCTGGCTTCTCCTTCACTAGCTAATAATTCTCCTTAACGTCTGAAAAGAAGATGACCTCGAGATCTTCTCCTTTAGAAATGTTTTTGGAGTTCTATCAATGGGTAGATTCTCCAATTGTTTTTATTATGTCATAATATCACTTACAGCAAATTTACTTGATGTGTATATATGTATACAGTTGTAAATATCAATAAATAAATTATTTAAAAAAACCAAAAAAAAAAAACTCCTTACTTAAGGCCGTAGCAGTTTCTAGGTTACAAATGTGAGGCCTAAGCACAATCGGCTACGTGTGTTTACGTGTTTATGACGCATTCGTTGCTTTATTTGATGAAATATATTAATAACTAACTTGTTTATAACTAATTTTTATAGTATATAAAGCATTCGTTAGAGTATAATTAGGCGATATAGAGAGGGAATCTCCCAGAGGATCTGCGATTACTTATGCCCTACAAGAGAATTCAGATATTGGAGTTAATCCATCTGATGACAGGGTTACAGTGTAAGTAGGGTCAAATAGAGTTGAAACGAACTTACGGCGCACTAAAAGTAGGTTTAAGCGATATCTCTTGTTTAGTTTAGTTCTTACACGAATAGATTTCAAATCCCAAAGATGTACCTCTGATAAGAAGGACTCCTGGTGTGAGGGTTAAGAGATATCAAAAGATTAAAATCGGGTTATCCACTTCTTTGCCAACAGCTGCTTGATAATGCATATAGATAAGAAATTGTAATAAGCGGTTTTTGTTTTATTTCGATGAATGATAATATCAGATCCTCCTCGTGTTGTCGAGAACATGTGCAAAATAATTTTCGCCTTCATCTTCCTCTGCATTTCCTTACACGCCCGCATGTCCTGGGGATGGACTCTTTATGAGACAGGATTAGAATCATTTATTGGCGTCCTTGTTGGTAAGCGATTCATGTCAATTTATATGATCAAATCTTATAATATTGTCTTAGGGCTGATATTTCGTATATTTCTATTTTATTCTCTTGGGGAAAATTTGAGCATAAGTGTTCTCTAGAATCATAAAATAAGATGAATTTGAAAAAACAAATTGGTGCTGCTTACTTTCGCTCACAATTCACCGATATAAGAATTTTAATTATTTTTCTCTACTGTCACAGTTATTCTCACTAAAATAAGTATTTGACAAACAAATCATTATATCCAAAATAAAAAAGTATCAATTATTATCCTATAAATGAATAATAAATTAAAAATTTACAGAATATTGTGCAGTATTATTAAAAACAATATTACTTCCCTAGAGAGTGGGTAGCTCATTGGTAACGCACTTTGCTACAAACTCCAAGCACCCGGATTTTAATTCCGCTGTGGAAGTTAATTATTTTCTGTTTAATTGTAGCCGTGAGTAAGGTAGTCACCTCGGAGGACTTCATGAAGCCTCATAAAGTAGGCAACCTTTATTCGGTAAAAATCTGGAGATCAAGCTTAATGCTGACCAAATCCCCTCCTTGCACAGCCCTTGGTCTAGTAAGAGTAATTCCTTGCATAGTACTGTACCCCTAAATCTTCATTGGTTGTAGGGGTACAATTTTAATTTTTTTATTTTTCCCTAAAAAAATCTAAACCATAATGCATTATTATTTATTAATTACCTATCCCACAATTACAATATAAAGGGAATTCATGTTCTTTAATTTAACATGTTAAAGTGTGTTAAATGAAAATATTTCCTTCTGTTAGGATACTAAAACGATATAACATGATTAAAAATTTGTTAATACGTCTGCTAAATAGAGAATGACGTCACGCAACAGACCAGCTAAGCTTTATACAATGTTTCTATTGTCATTTTGATAGGTTAGTTGCTCGTAGTTCGGGTTTGGTTTGTGTTGATTTTGTTTTGGATGATTAAAAATTCTAATAAAATAATAGTAATGTAAGGAAAATAAAACTAAAGAGAAAACAAGGAACAAGTGAGACGGAGGAAAGATGGCGTGAAAATTTGAAGGTTATATAACAAGTTTCCAGGAAAATCCGCTAGGAGCTGTTTTTAACATATAACATGGACTTTAAATAAGACGGATCGCAATCATGTACTCGTAACATATAGCATAGTAAAACGTTTTACATTCAACACATTATGAATACCTCTATAATTGATTCATGTAAGAAATGTAAGAGTTTATATGAAATGAAATATTTGAAAAAAAAATTCACTACAATGTACTAAATGTATTACCATTAGGGGATAGTTTATGATAGTCAACACACACAGGCAAGAAGTTAAACATCGGTTCGATTCCGGCCTTTGGCTTCTTTTTGGGGATTTTTATTTTGTGATGGTCCACCAAATGAAAATTAAACCCTTCCACTCAGTTTAAAATCGGGTATTAGGATAACTTCCGTGTGTCAGAGATAGATAGAATAAAGGTAACCAAAAAAAAAAAAACGGCTTGGGCCGAAATCGAATCGGTACCATTTCAAGATTCTTACTACCCACCAATAACGGGATCTTTTTTATGTTGCTTATGATTTCTTGTAACATATGAATTTAGGCACTCGGGGTTTATGTGCTTTGAAATGAATAAAGACTATTTATATATTTTTTCCCAATTTATTACTAATTATTAAAATATTTATTTCCGTGGTATAAAATAACCCGCAGGAGTGAAAAAATTAATTTTCTTCTTTAAGGTGATAAAAACAAGGACGTAAATGATACGTGTTACTTATATTATTATCGTTTTAAGTTTATGATAGGCGATCGTTGTACAGGTGTTCAACTAATCTACAAGACCGTGAAAGGATTTAATTCAAGGATAGAGGATTAAATGAGACTTTAGAAAAATGGCAAATAAGAATAAAAATAGATTATGTAATATTAAGATTTTGAATTGAAACATATCATTAAACCAAATTTATGTTACATAACAGTTGCACAACTTGCTTTGTTAAGTTTCAGAAATGCAGAAATTTTGTAAGGCAATATTTTGAAAGATATTATTTTAATTGCAATAAGAGTGACAAGTTGTAAGATAGTTAAAAAGAAATGCTCTCATATATTATTAAATATAAAATATTATAGAATGTATTTTTTTTTAAATTTCCGTTGAGTAATTTATTATAAATAATATAGAAATGTTATTGTAATACAAATCTTTGATGCCATTGAACCTTAATCACATTTACACGTAGTTTTAGTTTAAGTAGAGTTATAAATTAAAAAATAAAGATAAATAAAAAAAATATGGGATCTTATAGATTAAAGTTATACACCCGTGCAACACGCGCCTATCACATGCTTATAAAACATAAAATGATACAAAATAAATCATACATATCATTCATTTCGTTGTTTTATATTTATTTATTTTATTATTTTTTTTTTTGGAAATATCAAACGCATTAGAGGATTTTAATAAATGTGGAATATATACGCTTTAATATAACATTAAAATTAATAAAAATATTTTTGTGTTGTTTCACTGAATTTGTATTGCTATAAAGATTATTTTATTAATTAATTAAAAGAATTATTATCAGAAATAATCAAATTATTCTTTTGAAAAACTCGATAAATTTTTTGAACTTTTGGATATGTGTAAAAATGATATTTTAATTATTTATTAATTTTGCTAATATAAACTTTATTTGTGAGAAAAGAGGTTCTAGTAAATTTATGATAACTATTTCGTTAATTTTTTCTATGTTTTTAATTTTCTACAAATACTGCGAAAAAAAGAGCTTATTCGAAACAGTTTGTAAAAACTCAAATCAATTGCATAACGTGGCTTGTGTTTGAGAAAACCCAATATTTTTTCTTCGTGTGGACAGGTTTTAAATTTCAAAATTTTACTTATTACAATCTTTTTTGTAATATTGTTATTGATATTTAATTTTTAAAGTTTTATTTTCAGTACAATGTTACAGTATTTTTTTAAAAAAAATATCTGTCCAACACAATAATGCGAGTTATCGGGTTTTAACCGAACACAGCATTTATCTGTACTCAGACAGCCTATAAATATATCTTTTTATTTATCCTGAATTTTAGATAAACTAATCTTATCAGGAACAATATTTGTTATCAATGTTCGAAACAAAAAAATCAATAATCCCTACTTTGGTTTTTATAAAAGAGACATTATAAATCCTAGCTTAGGAGCGATAAATACAAATTTGCAATAACCACAAATGTAACAACTCCAATTATTTGCTCAAATTAGTGAAATAAGAACCAGCTTAGAAAAGGGATGTGTGATAATTTCCCCGTTAATTACCCGACGTTAGGCCAACATTTAAATTTATGTAAAATTCTTCAATTTTAATCGGA
>NW_027113576.1:78508-79862 GCF_000696795.3 Halyomorpha halys | reverse complement strand
CTACTACTGGGTTGTTTCTCTACATCCTGTATCATATCATTATGTCATTATGATCAAATTTACTTGTATTTTTTATACAGTTGTAAATATCAATAAATAAATAAAGTAGGAATCAAAGCACTTCCCGTTCCTTAATCCAGAAAAAATTATTCAATTTTTATTAAATTATAAACTTTTTTTATCTTAATTCCCTTGTCTTATTCTTAGCCCATCAACAGAATGAGTGTTACATGTCTTTAAAGTTATTCATAAAATGTTTCTAGATTTATTTAGAATATTTCAAAGTATTATTCTTTTAGTTTTTAGTAAATTTAATAGGGTAGAACCAGTGTACTCCTTTTCAATTTATCGATTGTGAACTAGAACGGAAGATTAAAAGATATTGGAATTTCTTTTCCTCGCAAGAGACAATGACGTCTTTTATTCCACTCTGAAAGACCACGTGGCAATTTAATATTAATTGTTGGCAAATCTGTATCGATGATAATATAATCAAAACCGAATAGGAAAAAAATAAATAAATAATAAATATTTAGAAGAATTGTTCATATTTCAACTAGATTTTAGGAAGGATGGAAATTTGTCAGCATAATATTTAAATCTCTTTTTTATCAGTAATAGTTGTAGGAATTCCTGTTTTTTTAGATTGTCATATTTTTCAGTAATTTTTATTACGACAAGATTTTTGTTTCAGAGTTGATTAAATAAAAATACAAAGTAGACTTAGATGTGTTGAAAATTTATTGCATTTGCTTCAATCTGTATTGAATATGATTGAATTCTCCGTACATTAAAAAATAAACAACCTATTTTTATTTATCTATGAATTATAGTATATCACTCTATGGATATATACAGTGTTTCACTGTTATGTACTATTTAAAAATATATTTTTTTTATTGTTTATTTATTGTAATTTACAACTGTACAAAATAATAGAATAGGTAAATATGTAGTATGTTTCATATACACTTGAAAATCTTGGGAAGGAACCACCCATTGGTGGTACTTCAAACATTAATTTAAACTAGAAGGTCTCGTGGCCATCTTCTTTTCAGACGCCTCGGAGGATTATCAGGGATTGTTAAGGATGAAATATTAAGAATTAATGGGTTAGGATGGTTAAGGCGTTTGGAATGAAAAGACTCATATCTGTTTTGGGCCAATTCTGTAACGAATGGGAGATTAAGGTCTTTGTGAATGAGTTTATTTGTGACGTAATAAGGAGCATCAAGGATTTTACGTACGATTTTGGATTATAACGATTGGATGCGGGAAGAATTTGATGGTTTGGTGGAGCCCTAGAGCTCAATTTCATATATCCAAATTGGTCTGAGTATTGTAGTGTATACTA
>NW_027113576.1:72461-77563 GCF_000696795.3 Halyomorpha halys | reverse complement strand
GTAGTTTCTCTACACGCCTGTAACACTCCAATTTAACTTAGATCAGATTTACTAAATGTATTATAATGTACAGTTGTAAATAGCTATAAATAAATATTAAAAAAAAAGAATTACAAAAGAGAATGAAGCTGAAGAGAGGGGTCATAAACCTTGTTTTGAAACTCAAGCAAAGAAACTACCCAAAAAAAAAAAAAAAAAAAAAGTCAACATTGACAGCATTGATAAAGAAAGCCATTCACAGACTAGAGTTTAATTTTCATTTTTATTATTATTATTATTGCCGCGACAGACCGTGGAGGTCCAAGGTCTTGTGCGATTTATAAAGGAGTTTGTTTCATAGGATGGGTTAATCACTATCAAGCCTATTTTTTGTGAGTGCTACCCATTGGCTAACAGGCCTCAATGCCCGAGGGAAGGCTGTGAGTAAGTTTTGTATGATTTTATACTAAAAAAAAAAACAGAAAAAAAACGGATGGGACCGGGATTGAACTCACAACCATTAGGCTGGTAGACAGCCGCTGCTACCTTTTACAGGCTTTGCCCCGTTTTATTTTTCATAAAATGATAAAAAAAATGTCTTTGAAATTCAGAATTCAATTTCAGTAGAAATCAAGACTCGTTGTAATTGGAATATATCTTGATAATTTAAGAATAAGGTTTTGTGTAGAATAAGGTGTATGTAATAGTCATCAATAGTTAAAATAAAATAATCTTTATAATAAAAAGAACATTTTATAAATTTTATAAATAAATAATGTCCAATAGAATACTCCTTCATTAAATTTAATAATTCATCCTGGTGAAATAACCTGGGTGGAGTTAGACAACATAGATTAGATGTAAGTTCCTAGAGCATTCCACGTAGTTAAACACACATTGAAAGTTAAATATTTAGTTCTACCGAGGATTAAACTGTAACAGAATATTCCAGGAATGTTAAAGGAATAGCAGCAGGGTATAAGCTCATTAGCATCGTTTAAGCTATGAATTTCCAGAAACTTCCTCATTCC
This sequence comes from Halyomorpha halys, assembly GCF_000696795.3. Taxonomy (NCBI): domain Eukaryota; kingdom Metazoa; phylum Arthropoda; class Insecta; order Hemiptera; family Pentatomidae; genus Halyomorpha; species Halyomorpha halys. The sequence goes on along the minus strand of NW_027113576.1, from coordinate 76,553 downwards.
TGTGTATGTATGGTAATCATACAATTTGAAATTTATTCCGAAGGGAAAACAATATTTTTTTTTCTCAATGGTTACATATGGTTTTAGGAGTGCTGAATCCCAACATTCCTGCAAAATGCGCTAGATAAATAACCCAATGTACCAATAAAGAGTTTAAGGTGTAATTTTTATCGTGAAATATAATGTTACATTAATTTGAAAAACTCAACCGAAGGCTGAAGTTATTTTATATCCAAGTGGAGTGAAGAGTCTTATATATCCAACCTATCGAAGACAATATTATTTCCTTGGGGTCTTCCAATTCCAAGTCTTTAGATTCTTACACCTCGTTCATCCACCAATTCATCAAACACCAGATCCTAATCGATTGACCTATATATAAACTACCATACCAAGAGGGGAGGTCTGGTGGATATACCGGAGAAGCGCGTATTGGTGAAAGCCCTAATAGATGGAAGAGGATCCTTCGAGAAGAGACCTTGCAAGAATGGAATCGACGGTGGGTGGATAGCTTAAAAGAGGGCACCCTAAGGAAGTACTTTCCTACCGTTGGTTCAGGCCTAGAATCAATGTGGGACCTCCCTGGCTACTGAATCTCACAGTTTCTCATGGGGCATGGCATAAACATCGAGCACGTCGTACTTGCCAGTACCGCCTATGAAGCACTGAGAGCCAAGATGATGAGGGAAACAGGACTTGAGATGATGAACCGTCATATTTAGTTCTCTGCCCATTTATATCAGAAGGCGAGAACAGCAAGACGAAAGTCATATCGTCTCAACCACCTCCTCACTTCTCCGGCTCTCTCATTGAGATTGAAGCTGCAGATATACAAAAGTATTCTGAGACCAGCACTACTATATGGGGCACCATTGTTTACCCGCATATCAGATAGAACCCAGCGCCTTCATCAAACTTTTCAAGATTCGATGTTGAGGAAAATCGTACGCACAACATCGTGAAGAAGGAAGAGGCCACCGGAGCTGTATCAATTGTTCGAGCTGCCAACTGAACCGGAGTTCGACGACACATCAAATTTTTCGATTCACTTCAGTACTGTACGAATCCGTTATTCAACACGTTAACACCTGCCCCCCTCTGGTGCGTTGGCAACACACTACGTCGTAAGGTCACGTAGTATTAGGATTAAGTTTTTATTAGATTTAAGTTTGGTAAATTCAGAAATAATGTGTGTCCCAACACATGATGTTGTGACGGAGATCAGAGATCGATCTTCCTGAGCTGATGAAGAAAGAAAACTACCCGCACTAAAATACCTTCGTGTATGGGTGGAAGGAGGGTGTGGGCTCTACTCACTTCTCCCTGGGTAGGAGAGAATAAGCTACACCAGCAAGGCCTCAGTAGAAGGGCAAGATTTATTTTGTAGCAAGAGCAAGCTGTGTGCACAGCTATGTAATGTTTGTCATATGCAGCAATGAGTTGTACCCACTGCTGCGAACGCCCGTATTGTCTAATAGGCAGGGTAGGGTGATAAATAAATAAAATATACACTACCATAGAACCACTTCCTTTAGCAAATTATTCGTCATAAGTGCAACCTCCTTCCAATGTGAGCTATTGACGTTCAGTAGTTCCCAAAATATAGCTTTTTTAAAAAGCAACATTTTAAATAAAACGTACTGACAAATCATTTGTTAGTTAATTTATTTTGATAAATCTATATCTCAAAAACCACAAAAAAAAATCCCACCAGATCACCTTTACTCTCCGTCGTAAACATCTGTCCTCCTGTCCTACAGTATCCTTTCTAAATACTCCACTAACGCTTGTTGAACAGATTCAATACTTAGGACTCCATCTTGACCAGAGACTTACTTGGAATCAACACACAAGACTGAAACGACAAGAAACTGCTCGTAGATTCCGATTGCTACAACACTTACTTGACAAACGCTTTAAACTTCCCATTCACTACAAAAAATTAATATACACTACGATAATCAGTCCAATTTGGACATATGGAATTGAGCTCTGGGGCTCCACCAAACCATCAAATTCTTCCCGCATCCAATCGTGACAATCCAAAATCCTTGATGCTCCGTATTACGTCACAAATAAACTCATTCACAAAGACCTTAACCACCCTAACCCATTAATTCTTAATCTTTCATCCTTAACAATCCCTGATAATCCTCCTAGGCGTCTAAAAAGAAGATGGCCATGAGATCTTCTTATTTAAACCAACGGGTGGTTCCTTCCCAAGATATTCAAGTGTATATGAAACATACAACATATTTACCTATTGTATTATTTTGTACAGTTGTAAATTGCATTAAATAAATAATTAAAAAAACACAAGACTTACCGATGTCTGTCAGCACCCAAATTAAAGCTAATTAAACGTAATTTATGATATTGATATTTGCAGGAGTAGTTCAGTTTAATATCAGTTTTCATGATATTTGCAAAATAAGTAGATTTATAGTTGTTCGGAAAAAATTTCATATGCAAAATTCATATTTATATGCGAATATCATAAAAACTACTACTTCTGCGGAGATATGCGCAATAAACTACGGCATAATTGTTTAAATAAGCTTCATTTTGAGTACTATTAGACATATGTACGTCTTGTGATTTGTGAGATATATTTTTTCATAAAATCAAAATTGTTGTCTGAACAACTAGATATTAGCATATTGTGAATATATTTTGTTGAATATCATGAAAGTTACAACTTCTAGGAAGATAAAATTATAAACTACTTTATAGTATATTAAACTAGGATTAGTTTCAGTTCTAATAGACTTTAGTACGTCGAATGGTATTTCAGATATAGATTTCTCAAAATAAATTCACTAAGAACGGATTTTTCAGTACACTTTTTATGATTTTTACTTTAAAGCTATATCTCGGGAACTGTTAAACTTAAATAGCTCATATTTTATCAAATTTAATATGATTTAAATGATGTCCTCTTTGGTTTTCCAATGTTGTTGCTAGTTTTAAAGATATATTTTTGAATGAAAAATTAATTTTTTTTAAAGGTTTTGAACCTCCATCATTTTATATTTCCCCTACTTATACTTGACAGACTTATCAATTTATATTAGTGATTATAGATAGTTTACATAACAAAAGTTGTTAAAAACAGCATACGATCGTCCGGACTGCAACAAAGGAGAAACCACTGGCTCTACACAAACTCCCTGATGTTCCAACAGTCCCGGAATTAATCAGGAAACGGCACATTAAAGTCCTGAACTCACTAAAACATCAAACAACCCACTGTTCCAAACACAAACCAAACCAGCGGCCCCACTAATGGTGGCAACAAGCAATGTTATAGCCACTTGCAAATATTGTAAATACGTGTAGATTTAGTTCTTTAAGTTAATCAACAACTTCATTTGCGTGCTCCATCACCAACAAATAATATAAATCTGATTATATACCTCTAAACATCGACCAATACATTTATGTTTTTAAATGAAACCTAATTTCAAAGAAAAACCAAATCTCAACACACAGTTGAATAGTTAATTACCAAACTATAATTTTAAATAGGGCCATTGAGAAAAAAATAGTGAAAAACGGAGTAATTCGAATTCCCTAAACGTTGATTTAACTGGAACTAAACTGTTTTTGGGATATCTTAAATTAGTTAGGTATAGTTCCTTTCCATTGAGAATTTCTACTTTTTTGTCGTGTGATTCGACTTGATTAGTTTTCAAGATCAGTAAAGGTATTTTACATTTAAGTTCTCCCTTTTTAAAGAGAGGAACTACTTTCATGTCATACTCTTTAACTTGAATTAATCGTTCCTTTTCGACTGACAGATTCCTGGAACGGCCCAGAGAGCCTGCTCATCAACCTCAACCGATGTTCAGTAACTAGTTGCTGTCCGACCTACTACCAGTGTTGTGGAGGTGGCAAGTTCTGCTGTGATCTCGCATTTCCCATGTAACTAATCATATTATTTTTTATATAAGTATATTGATAGTTCTATAATAGTATATTAAAAGTATATTTATTTTTGTATATATAACATTAGCTAGATTATGATTAGATCGGATTTTCATGCAATAGTACCTTTTGTTCCATTGCTTAAAATCTCAATAAACCTAAAAA
>NW_027113576.1:62544-72036 GCF_000696795.3 Halyomorpha halys | reverse complement strand
AAAATAATACAATAGGTAAATATGTAGTATGTTTCATATACACTTGAATATCTTGGGAAGGAACCACCCGTTGGTTTAAATAAGAAGATCTCATGGCCATCTTCTTTTTAGACGCCTAGGAGGATTATCAGGGATTGTTAAGGATGAAAGATTAAGAATTAATGGGTTAGGGTGGTTAAGGAGTTTGGAATGAGTTTATTTGTGACGTAATACGGAGCATCAAGGATTTTACGTAGGATTTTGGATTGTCACGATTGGATGCGGGAAGAATTTGATGGTTTGGTGGAGCCCCAGAGCTCAATTCCATATGTCCAAATTGGTCTGATTATTGTAGTGTATACTAATTTTTTGTAGTGAATGGGAAGTTTAGAGCGTTTGTCAAGTAAGCGTTGTTGCAATCGAAATCCACGAGCAGTTTCTTGTCGTTTCAGTCTTGTGTGTGATTCCAAGTAAGTCTCTTGTCAAGATGGAGTCCTAAGTATCGAATATGTTCAACAGGAACTAGTGGTGTATTTAGAAAGGATACTGTAGGACAGGAGGGCAGAGGTTTAGGACGGAGAGTAAAGGTGATCTGGTGGGATTTGTGAGGATTTATTTTGATTCTCCAGTTTTTACACCATTATTCAATAGATGTTATGTGTGCCTGTAGTGTTTTTGATGCATTAGTTGGGTCGTTGTTTGTTAGGACTGCGTTAGGGTGGGTTGGGATGTCATCTGTATAAACTGTATAAAGAATGGGACCTAAGATACTACCTTGAGGAACAGCGGCGGACTGAGAAAAGAGAGATGAGTAGGCTAGGTTATGATTTACTTTAAAGGTTCTATCAGTGAGGTAGGAGCGGATTATAAGGAAATATGTCGGAAGTAGGAATTGACGAAGTTAGTAGAGCAGACCTGGGTGCCAGACACAATCAAAAGCTTGAAAAAAGCAATATGAATTACGGAAAAGGCATTAAAGTATCACTAATTTTATTTTATGAAATATGTGCGTTTCAGGTTTTTTCTAGCTTATTTGCACGTTTTATTTATTTATTTTTTTTTTATAAATTCTTATTTTTAGTTGCATACATTAGATGTTTATATGTAATGTATAAAATTGACAAATTTGAGGCAAATCAATGCATATTAAGAGTTAAATTTAATATATTTAGAATTATATTTAACTTAAAAATAAAAGAGCGAATGAATACAAGTGACGAATATTCTTGGAGTAGTATTAACAGTGGATTCAGGTATTAGGCATAAGGAAGATACTCCGAGTGGCGGTCAATAAAGGTATCAAAATAGTAACAAAAATATGTCTTTTTAACCAACGTTTCGCCCCACTTTGCAGGGCATCGTCAGGGCTAATAAGAAGGAAGTTTTGCTACCAACTGATTCTGTCAACTGCCAGTTCGCAGTAGAACTTCAGCCCTGACGAAGCCCTGTAAAGTGGGGCGAAAGGTTGGTTAACAATGAATAGTTTTTGTTTACTATTTTGATACCTTTATTGACCGCCACTCGGACTATCTTCCTACAATCTGATATAATTATTTCTTCCAATAAAAATATCTTTTGCATTTTTTTTATTTTCAGGATGCTTCCTTCTGCAGACTGCTGACACGAAGTTTAACTCACTTAACTGTATATAATTATGACCATGATGGTCCATTCCTAAATATGAAGATATGTTGTAAATATGCTATTAATTAATAATAGATTTGTACAAAAATAATTTTTTTTAGTGTTCCAAGTACCCAATATGGCTCTGATTTTAAAATAAGTTTTATTTTATTTTTTTTTTTTTTTTTAGTTGCTAGAACAGCATATATTAGAAAAATAGCATAATTTGTATGTAAAGCTTTTGATAGAAGTTTAGACATAATTTAGACATGTAAAATAAATTACTTATGATATTATGACTTAAGCCTTTATGACCGCACATCAAAGATATAATAATAATAATAATAAAGGCTTAAGGAACCGATGGTTCGATGCTCATACCATGAATCGTTCTCTACTTAGTTACAATGGTCCAGTGCCACTCCTCCAAACCCAAATCAACTTATCTTCACACCTACGTTTCGGAGCCCACGGAATTTTACCCGTCGGTTCAGATTTCATTAACATTTTAGGGATCCGCTCGTTACTAAGCCCTACAACCTTGCTCGCTCATCTTATACGCCGCAATGGAAGAACCTAAATTATATTTACCGAGTACTTTTCCCTGAATCCAGCTTTGTGTATTATCCGGTTGACTCATATTTTTTCAAGTTAAAAATCAGAGATTTAAGTATAAGGTCGTGGAACGTAAGAAATAGTACATATATATTTATTCAAAATCTTATCTATTTTTTTTAGTTGTCTATCGATATATAATGCGATATTTTGACTTAATCTTATGTTGAAAATATAAACGTTTTATTAAATTTTTTTATAGGTTTTTACATTCACCTAAATTTATAAATTAATGTGAAAAAGAAGAAGTATTTTTGAAAAAATTCAATTCCTAATTTTCAAAGGAAATACACGTTTTGAAGTTCCCGGGGTCCAACACTGATGTTTTAACATTTCTAAGCTCTGCGAAACACAAATCTAGGTTTGTTGCAAAAAATTTCAAAATATTAAAGGGTCGATTTAGAGAAAATTTGTACTTTCTTCTTTCATGAAAGCGTATTCTATGGTTATTAATGCAAAAAAAAAAATAATGAAAATTCTTTTAACAGCAAAATACGTTATAATTTCAAAACATCTGAAAAGTGTAAATTGCTCCTGTTTATTTCTAAATGACGTCACATATAAAATCATCATGGTGGCTAGTGTTTTCCTATTTTTAGTACAAAAATAAAAATTTTCAAAACTAAAATTAAAAATTAACCCTGTATTTATATTAATTAAAACAGTTTCTAAATTAACTGTCAATAAAATTGTTGTTTTTTTGTTTGAGGTCCAAGGTCACGCTTTACTTAGGAAGGCTTTATCTACTTAAGAAATACATCGCGTGCTTCATGACGTGGTTTTCATAGGGTGTGGCCGTCACTCCCTGTTGGAATTTATCTTAATCCTCCAATTACGACACCAATCTTCGAGGGTTGTAATATGGGATTGGAGATTTTGGGATACAATTAATGGGTTATTATTAACAGCGAGCGCACATGTGTCGTCGGCATACGTGGTGAGGATAGTGTTAGGATTGGTTGGAATATCAGCTGTATAGACGGTGTAGAGGATGGGACCAAGGATACTTGAGGAACACCGGCGGACTGAGAATAGAGGGATAAATAGGAACCATTGTGGGTTACTTGGAAAAATCTATCAATGAGAAAGGAACGAATGAAGAGAAAGAATGTAGGAGATAGGAATTTACGGAGTTTGTAAAGCAGTCCCGGGTGCCAGACTCGATCAAAATCCTGTTCAACATCGAAAAAGACTCCCGCGCAGTACATTCCGCGCTCCAAACAAGACGAGACTACGTCCACTACACGATGACATTGCTGGATAGTAGAGTGGGATGTTCGAGCTCCATACTGGTGATCAGGGATTATATGATTGGAATCCAGGATGGGGTATAAGCGTTTCAAAATGAGTTGTTCAAGGAGTTTGCCCATGATCGGTAATAGAGAGATAGGGAGATAGAATGATGGGTATTTTGAAGGCTTTTGGAGTTTGGGGATCATTTTAACTATAGCTAATTTCCAGGGATCAGGAAAATATGTGGAACGGAGTACGGCGTTATATATGTGAGTGAGGAATAGGATGGCTTTCCGAGGGAGAAGTTTTGGAATGTGGGATGTTATTAGGTCGTATCCAGGAGCTTTGTGGGTAGATAATCTTTGAATGATACTAGATATTTCAGAAGGATGAAATGCTTTAGGTGGAAGGGTCATTTAGTTCTGCTTCAATACATTCAAGATGAATTGGGTTAAGGATATCAGGATGTGGAATAAAGGTTTTAGAGAGGTATTCGGACAACACTTTTGTGATTTTTCTGCGTCAGTTCTGGTCCAATATTAACATTAGTTAATTTTTTTTCTATATTTATAAACATCATATTGTAATATATCTAATGAAGACAAAAGTATTACATTATCAAAGTTTTATTTTCTTTTTTTTGGCACGTTGTCAGATTTATTGAAATATAGATTTGTAAAAGTTAAATTATGCAACCTATCCCAGAAACCGTTTAAGTTTTTAGTATAGAGAAATAAATATTGTATTAACAAAGTTCAGGATATACCTCTGGAATGTTAAAGAAAGCAAAAATCCGAAGAGAGAAGTGGTCATGTAAATACTTTTAGTGAAATTCCTGCGTTGGGGATTCTTCTAAGGGGTATTGGGTAAATGTATAATATTGCTTCATCATTAAAAATGAATTTCATGTACATCAATTATATTTTTATTCCGTATACTTTTTTATAAAGATACTTATGTTATAACTGTTTTCATTCAGTATACTTTTTTTTCTGGACCATGAAGTGAAATTTACTGGACTGTTTCTATTCAAAATTTATGTGACCTTACATTTATTAGTGCAGAGGTTCATTATTTGAGATGAAACTAAGATTCAATTCTGGAACCTCTAACTACAACATAATATTGGTTTTGCTTCTGTTTTTTTCTATCAATTAAGCTGCATAACTCATCGGCCATTTTTATTTATTCATTTTCTTTTTTGCATTTTTTCCCTACCTTCTAAATATCTATATTTACAAAGATATACATTATATACAATAGAGAGCCTAAATTAAATATATACAGAACTACATCAGATCTTGTATTGCCGCATGGCATTGTAAGAGAAGATACATGGTCCGCTAAAGGTGCTTTTACAATGATGGCAGGTTTGCCGGGTGACTTAAATAGAATGATGGACCACTCCGGCTGGTGGTGCTGAAGGTGTGGGTGACTTCAGGCTCCAGAGCCAGAAGTCCTTCTCTCGGCGAGGACGTCGACCAAGGGGACCGTACTTTGCCACCTCCCAGGCCTGAGTGGAGGGGTGATCTCTCGGTACAGCGGGTTGGTACAGGCTTTCAGACTCAAAGAATTTGATATGCCTACAGCCTAAGAAATCCGGCACAGACAGGAGTTGGAGCTCCTCACTTAATACTCTTTCCCTGACCATCTGGAGTGTGGTTCCTCTGACTATTCGCTAAGGAGGGAATTCTGGAAGTTCTGCAGTTTGGACAATGTAGTTTTGTAGAGGTGTCGCATGAGTGGGCACCATAGGGCGTATGATGGCCTTGTAGATCTTCAGCTTGAGTCGGAGTGAGATCTGTTGAGAAGTGAGCAAGGATAGAGTCTATAAGACTTTTGTGGGGCCTGCTAAAGTCTCTCCCTGCCGTGACTGGAGAAGGTGAAATACCTGTCCAGAATCACGCCGAGGTAGAGGGTGGTGTTGGAGATTTTCCAACCCTCACTATCCACGATGAACCGCTGGGTTAGCCAGATCTTCTTGTCTTTTTAGTAAATTATGTGACAAAAGTAGAAGTTTTTTTACAAATTCCACACAAAGCGAGAGAGATAGTAAATTCTTCAAAGTTCCATTGTTTATGTTAGGAACTCTCGTTAATTTCAGTAGCCTGTAATTACTTATTAATTGCATTTATTTAGATAGAACAAAGACAATATATAACTCAATATGATTCTCTTGTGGGTTTAATTTTTGCTTTCTCGTATCCTTAATATACCAGTAAAGGTAGGTGTAATGTGTAGGTGCTATAATATGTTTTGCACTATATTAAAGCTTAATAAGTGAAGATTTTTTTTAATCCAGTATATTTACAGCCTAGTCAATGAATAGCAATAGGTGGTTCAAATATTTGAAAATATGAAAGTTTAATTTTCAACATAACTTCATGGAACACTTATTTTCTTTTTGGGCAGATCCAACCCATTAAATTTATTTGAAATTTTCTCATTTTTAATTTGGTATCTCTTAAATTTTTTTCAAAGGGAGCTTTAAAGTTTATTTATTTCAGTTTTTTTCTGGGATAACAGCTATTCTTTAGAATCCAATTGATCTTCTCCTGCAGGAAGATTACTACTGACATACGATAAAGAGAGGTCTGGCTGATATATTGGTGAACCTCCGAAAGTATTAGTGACTACTCAAACAGATGGAAGAAAATCCTTCCAGAAGAAACCTTGCAAGAATGGAACCGACGGTGGGTGAATAGCCCAAAAGGGCTACTTTGAGAAAATTCTTCCCTACCGTCCTTTCTAGATTGAAGGGTAAATGGGTCCTCCCAGACTATTGGATCTCACAGATCACAGGACACGGGGGGTTTCGGGGAAAGCTGCAGAGCTTTGGAAAGAACATCAACCCCCGGTGCCCAACGTGCGGAGTTCCTGAAACAGCAGAACACGTAATAACAGATTGCTCTGCCATGGAAGGACACCGAGCCAGGCTGTCGAGAAAGACCGGGATTTACGCCCTCGCCGAGTCGGACTTTCCCTATTTGATAGAAGAAGAGAATTATCCTTCTTCAAGGAGTTCATATACGGGTGGAAGGAGGCGGTGGGCCCCACTCATTTCACGATGGGAAGGGCTTAAATGCCCAACATCGGCAAGCCACCAGAAGATGAGGAAGCTTACCCAGACTGAGTCCAGGAAGGCTGGACGAGCCTGGTAACTGCAGGAGGCACCGAGACGGATGCGGTGGACAAGGTGCAGCTCCATCAGTAAGGCGCTAAACCTAGCGCTGGGCTGCACCACAGTAAAAAAAATAATAATTGAGTAATTAATAAAAGAATAAAAAAAAAACCCAAAAGGGGCTACCCTAAGGAAGTACTTTTCTACCGTCAGTTCACACCAAGAATCAACGTGAATTCTCCCCGACAACTCATTATTCATCACGGGGCATGGGGGTTTCCGAGCTAAGCTCACCTCACATGACATTAACATCGATCCCCTATGCTCAACTTGTTGGGTTCCGGAGACCGCCGAGCACGTCGTACTCGCCTCTACCGCCTATGAGGCACTGAGAGGCAAGATAATTAGGAAGATAGGAATCGTTCTGACGGAGAGCGATCTCCCTCAGCTGATGAAGGAAGAAAACTACCCGCACTACAAGGCCTTAGTGTCCGGGTGGAAGGAGGCTGTGGGCTCTACTCATTTCTCTCTGGGTACGAGAGAAGCTACACCAAAAAGGTCTCTGTAGAAGTGCAAAACATATTTTGTAGAACAGCAAGCTCTGTGCACAGCTATGTATGCGGTTGAATATAAATTTAAAACAAAAAAATAAAGAGATATTAGCAAACAATTTTTTTTTATAGATTTTATAGCTGGAAAAAAAAACTATGAGCAGATGATAGTTGGGATCCGGTCAGCGAGGCTTATTTATATATTTGTGCCGACGATTCGAAATGAATTTCAGTCTTTCATCAAGGCTATAAAAAAAACAATAACAAAAAAATATGGAAATCTGACTACTGTTTACATCGGGCCCTGTCCGTGTCTCACTTCAGTATCCCGAATGTATGTTGAATTTCTTATAATTAAAATTAGTATAGAAGGTGGGGTGGTTAAAAATGTGAGACCTTTCTGGTTATTACTGAACATGTATATTTCTCTAAGCTCGAATGTTAATTCACTGGAAGGGTAATTAGGGTTAGGGTGTTAGCTGTGATATAATAATATTTTAATTATAGACATTAGTATTGGGTGGTATCATAGTACAAGAGCCGAGAAGGAAAAAAGGCAGTTATCTCACCCCAATTTTTGATTACTTAATGAAAACTCTGTATAATTACTAGTCAAAATTAATGAGTCTGCCAAGTATAGCTAGGGGGAATAAAGATAGCGGTTGTTTCAAAACCTTAAAAAAAGATTAATTTTTCATTCGGAGCTTTGTATCTTAAAACTATCAACAACACTAGAAAATCTAAGAGAACATTGTTACAGAAGAGTAAATTTGCTGAAATATTAGCCCTAAAAGAGCTATTTACGTCCAATTGTTCTCGAGATATAGCTTTTTAAAAAATATACAGAAAGATTAGTAGTAAGTTATTTAATTTTGAGAAATCTATATCTCAAGAAGTATAAATAAGTTTATGACCTTTACCTTCGTAGAAATAGTAGTTTTCATGATATTTGCTAAAATAAATTGATTTATAGTTGTTCGAACAATAAGTTTGATTTATGCACAACTTTATTTAAGAAACCATTCGACGTTTCTAGGAGTAATAACGTTCATGATATTCAACAAAATAAACTCACAAAATGTTAATTTCTAGTTATTCTTATAAAATGTGGGATTTTTCAAAAAATATATCTCTAGATCCATAAAATGCACATATGTCTGCCAACACTCAAAATAAAGGTAATTTACCTTACTATAAAGTAGTTTATGACACTTATCTTCGTAGGGTAGTAGTTTTTATGATATTCACATATGAATATAAATTTGGTAAATGAAAATTTGTCCGAACAACTATAAATCAATTTATTTTAGCAAATTTCATGTAAACTATTACTCCTACGAAGATAAACATTATAAACTTTTTTATAGCACATTAAACCAGCTTTAATTCGAGTGCTAATAGACATCTGTACGTCAAATAGTTATTGAGATATAACTACTGATCTTACGGGACGTACTTTTATGAAATGTTGCTTTTTAAAAAGCTATATCTCGAAAACTATTTAACATAAATAATTCTATTAGAGCTCATGTTTTAGCAAATTTACTCTCCTTTAAATAGCGTTCTCTTATGTTTTCTTGTGTTGAACCTACTTTTAAGATATAGAGCTCCAAATGAAACTAAACCTCTCTCCTCTTTTATCCCCCAGTGGGGCGGCCCACCCCGTTCTTGGTACTTCCCTATCCTAGGCCAATATTGTAACCCCCACCTTCAGTGGACCCAGTCCAACCACTTATAATGCCATGTGGCAAAGGAAGAGCACCATATATATTTAGATATATATTAATAATGTTATTTATCTATTAATGAAGGAGGTAAGAAAAAAAATCCTCATAATATTGTCTCATTCTCACCATAACAGTTTTGATACTACTCCAGCTAAAAAAAAATTATTATGCATCTAAAAACACGATATTCAATTTTTACTTATACTTGAATCGTTTTCAATGTAGGACAAATCTAAGCACAATTTTCTTTTTCGTTAATCATGAGAGATAGTTGACCTTGGATGACATACGAGGAGAAGATGGTTAGGGGGGGGCGCAATAAAATTAAAACACAAATAAGTTACATAAATGGGTTACTCCAACTTATTTGTGTTTTAATTTGACCGCACCTCCCAACCATCTTCTCCTAGTATAATTCATTTTTGTTAGTTGATAAAATAATCTAACATGGAAAAATCTTTTATACCGCTTGTGATTGAAAAGAAATCTTAAAAACACTTTACTCCCTAACCACCCAAACCCACTCGTTTCTAACCTTGCTTACTCTTCCATTCCTGGGAATCCTCCGAGGCGCCTGAAAAGAAGATGGCCTCGTGACCTTATATTGTAAACTGTTTTTAGAGTTCTACTACTGGGTAGTTTC
>NW_027113576.1:58999-61983 GCF_000696795.3 Halyomorpha halys | reverse complement strand
ATTCTTATTACAGTTGTAAATATCAATAAATAAAAAATCAGCTGAAGAAAATCAGGAGTAATCTTGGTCACAAGGATTCCCCGAGATCATAAATTTACCTCGGAACTGTTTGGTGCTGACATCACGCGTATCTTTCTCAAACTATTGAATATGACCAAACCTACTTGGCAGTTATTTAGATTAGCGAGATAAAGCCTTAATCCATTTTAACTGTAATCGAAGCCATAACACGGATCCTGTTTAATCGCCTGTTTCGCAACTTTTGCGAATTCACAATGGTTAATTCCTTATCACAAGGCAATCATTATTTCGAGTGGCCATAATTACCCCAGTTGCATCCATTTTGAAAATAAAATTCGTATAACCTTATCTGAAATTTGAGACTACATGATCTTGATTGGAATGTGAAAGTGAAATGTTTGTTCCTGAGGATTGCGTATTATCCGATGCGCACATGTTTATTATCGGAATTGTTGAATTATGTTTACCTCTAAATTTTAACAAATTTATATTTACTTTAATCCGACCAGATCACCTTTACTCTCCGTCGTAAACCTCTGCCCTCCTGTCCTACAGTATCCTTTCTAAATACACCAATAATGCCTGTTGAACAGATTCGATATTTAGGACTCCATATTGACAAGAGACTTACTTGGAATCCACACACAAGACTGAAACGACAAGAAACTGCTCATAGATTCCGATTGCTACAACACTTGACAAACGCTCTAAACTTCCCATTCATTACAAAAAATTCGTATACACTACAATAATCAGACCAATTTGGACATATGGAATTGAGCTCTGGGGCTCCACCAAACCATCAAATTCTTCCCGCATCCAATCGTTACAATCCAAAATCCTACGTAAAATCCTTGATGCTCCTTATTACGTCACAAATAAACTCATTCACAAAGACCTTAATTAAAAAAAAAACATTTACTTTAAATAAATTTCATATATCAACTTTTTAGTAATGGAAATAAAAAATATTTTTAAAAAAACGCAATAAACTGAATGATTTTCAGAATTTAAAACAAATAATATAAAATAAAAAGCATAGCCCATTGAATTGAACTGAGGATTGTTGCTTCTCAGGAATAAATATATCTATTTCTCAGAATATTTTATTATTAAATATTTTTATGACAAATTTAGATTCTACACCGAATAATAATAATAATAATAATAAAAAGTAATCTTAATTGAATATAAGAGCCCTTATTACAAGTACTACCCAAATAAACTCCTCCAAAAAGGTTCTCTCAGGCTATATTGGGATGAATCAATTATTACAGACCATACGGTACGCCATAATAAGCAAGACATCCTCCTTATAGACCTAAGAAAAAAGAAAGCGGAACTTATTGATGTTGGTATCCCCAACGATAATAATATAAGCTCCACTGTGGGAGAAAAACTGAGGAAATGCCAGGAATTAGCGATAGAATTGAAAGAAATATATAAATTGGAAGGTGTTACCACTACTCCATTCATAATATCAACGAATGGTCTCATACCAAAATCATCAGTGGCAGGCATGAATGTTTTGGGGGTTCCTGTGGACGTGCTAGTGCTAAGAGAGGCTCAACAGTCAGTACTCTTAGACACTGCACGTATAGTTATATTAAATATTTGAAAAAAAAATATTAAGGTAGTTAGTTGGACTTCTAGGTCCCCCACCTCAGATATTAACCCGATAGCGAGAAAAACCGGTAATAATAATTTATTTATTTGTATATGGAGCAACCCCCGTAGAAATAGAGTTAGCCCATGAAATAGATTATCAATTGTAGTCATTTTACAAAAATGATGAGTTAAAGATCGTTTATATAAACTAATAACAAACAATATACCCAAGCTGGGGTATCTACATTCGTTAGAATAAAACAGTAAAACCAAAACGTCACTTGATCTTTAATAAAAACAAAACCTATACCTCCTATTGGAACGATAGATTTCCAGCTCTAAGCAAAAGGTTTTGGGTTACATATGTAAAAAACAGTTTATGCTCCAATTCTGAGAGTACAGGCAGAAATTCATACAACTAATTTTGATTACACCTAATATTTGATACGTTTATTTAAAAATTGAGGTTGTACTAATGGAGGGGAAAAAGGTCAGATGAATGTTTGAAAATATGGATGGTTTCACATTTTAAGGTTTTGATGGTCTCGTGATGTGGAGCTTTGACTATTGTTCAGGACATTAGACTGAAAGGACCTTTGGTATCAAGAAATGTTCTATTTTCCAAAGATGTCCGAAGATCCAGATTGTCTTTATCAATAGTTTGCTTTGAGTCGAAAAATAAGAGTTTCTTTTCAAACATATTTATAGATGTCCAAACCGTAGGTTAAGATTTTAACTTTTAAATCTGGAGTGCCTGTTTCCTCAGTCTGCTGGTGAATCTCAGGGTAGTATCCTTGGTCCTATCCTTTATACAGTTTTTACAGCTGACATCCCAACCCATCCTAACACTATTCTCACCACGTATGCCGATTACACATGCCTATTATCAGTGAATAATGATCCTTCCATTGTATCCCAAACCCTCCAATCCCACATCACCATCCTTGAAGAATGGTGCCAAAACTGGAGGATTAAAATAAATTCCAATAAATCCCACCAAATCACATTTACCCTTCGACTTGCCCTACAGTATCCTTTAATAATACCCCACTTATTCCTGTTGAACAGATCCGTTACTTAGGACTACATCTCGACCTGGTGAAATATCTAATAATAAAATAGATGAGAATTTAATATTTCTATAATTAAATTAAGCCAAATATAATTATTAATTAGTTTGTTCATAACTACTGTTCATAACCATGACAAAAGGCTCATCTCTGAAAGTCTCTATATCCAATTAGAACCTTCTTCCGTCAACTTAAAAACCGATAAGAACAACTTATCATTAACATATTCACAAATAGTTAATTTATTAAAAAAGTAATTTTCAATTTTTTTTTATTTTTTTTTAT
>NW_027113576.1:46386-58224 GCF_000696795.3 Halyomorpha halys | reverse complement strand
TTTTTATATTTCTATACTTACTGTAGTTATTATCTTATGGTTGTTATCTTGTTTTGTTTTTAGCCCTGAAGAAGGCTAGAAACTCTAGCCGAAACGTCGGCACATTAAAATAAGTTAGTCATACTTATTTGTGTTTCATTGACCGCACCCCCAACCATCTTCGCCTCATTTATCATCCACGGTCAACTATCTCTCATAATTATTAATTAGTTTCAAAAGTTAAATAATTAAAAATAAATGTTAATTATTAATTTTTTAAAAAAAAAAACCTTGTAGAGATAGTGTTTCAACCCAGTTTACTTCGCTTTAAAGAGCACGGTCACTGACTGCTAGGACATAATAAATATTTATCAGTCATTATTAAAACTATCAGAAAGGAGGTTTAACAAGGAAAAAACTTTTTTATTATAAGAATAGACATTCAAAAAATAAAATTATGAAAGTAAACTCATTTTTAATAATTTATTTATTGCTATTACTATTTATTATATATTTACGAATAATTTCATATTAGTTATACACTGGCGTGATTGTGATCTGGCTCCACAGACATATTCTAAACGCAGGTTTTAAACAAGTGGTTTTCAGTGGTGGGGAAGTTTATCCTGGAAGTACAAGTATTATAATATTATAAATATTAACTTTTATCACTCCTAAAAAATGTTTTACCGCATTTCGGTCTACATTATAGATAAATAAATTACCTCAATGGATAAAAAAAAAACTAAATTAGTCCAGTATTAACGATTTTACACTGAAGTTAGCTGTTATCATTCATGCTACTGCAGTTACCATCTTATCACTTCATTTATATTAATTGATATCAATGTTTTACCTGGAGTCAACAATAGATGAGAATGATGCGTTATGGTGTATTATGGTTAGAAGGGGCGTTGGTCTGACAAGAAGGGTAACTAGAACGTTTCACCCAGTCCTCTGGAATACGGTCAACGGACAACAAAAGGCACATTTTCAGAAGTGTTGTTGAGCCCTCACTTAACTACGCCGCAGAAAACTGGACACTTAATCCTTGAGGCAGAAATGGATTTCCGGAGAAGATGCCTGAAGATTACCCGCCTGGGAGGAGTCAGCAATGAGGAGATCAGTTGTGAAGGGACGCTTTGGCTTAACCAGACAAGCTGTTAAGGGATGAAACTTGAAAATATAAAGTATGTAATATCGAAGTTTCGATAGTGTTCAATTAATGTATATACATCCTCAACAAGAACAGCAATACCGGGTCTGTTACGATTAAACTCCACAAACTATGAAACATATTCACTGCCGAACTAAATGCAATAGCAGCAGCACTTCACTTCTGTTTTTCTTTGAACCACACCAACATTACAATAATTCATTAAGCTCGATAAAAGGTTTAGATTGTATGTATCCAGAGCATCCGAAAATTTCCTGCATCCATTTTCACTTAAAAACTCATATACAAAATATGGGTATGTCAGTTACATTTATATGGGTTCCATGCCATGTAGGAATCGCAGGGAATGAACTAGCCGATCACGCTGCCGGACGAAGGAAAAACATATATACAAGTACAATTACAATACAATAAATAAGATAGATACAAATACAATAACAATAAAAAAGATCCACATATAATAAAACTACAGAAATAGGATTTAAAATAACAGCACTCTGAGCAATTTTTTGCTAATATTCGTTAAATTTTATTTATTTTTTTATTTGATTATTTATTATTTTATTTATTTATTTTATTATTATTATTTTCCTTTCCAATCAAGCTATATTTCTGTCGGCATATTTTGTGATTTTAAAACCTGAAACACCAATTTTATTGCTTTATCATCGTCTACAAGGCTTTGTGAGATATCTTGGTTTAGTCCCAAGCTATTGAGATGTGGTGTGAAATATGGGCATTGTTGGAAAATATGGCTTATTGTTAGATTGCTGTTTCAATACTGGCAGTTCGGAGGTGTTTCTTTTGAAATAAGATAGGAGTGGGTGAGCCTCGTGTGACCTATTCTCAGCCTAGAATTCTGAAATAGAACAAAACTAAGCGTTTTTCGTTTGCAGCTCTGAAATTATGGGTTTTTTTTTTACTGATCTCTTCGATGAATAAGAAAAAAAGTAATGGTGATCATATTAAGCCATATTATGTTTACGAAAAATTATAAATGCATAATGTGGCTCGAAGTAAAGTAGGCCAGAATTTTGTCATCTCAAACTACCAAATTCCGTTTTTCAAAGAAATTAAAAATTAGAAATTTACACAGGATTTTTTATTTTGTGCTGGTTGCCGTTGTTCATATAATCGTTCATAACTACTCTGTATTTTATCCAATTCCCACGTTAAGTGAACCGTTGGAAAGCTGAATGTCTGATTTTTCAGTCTACATATGGCTCATTGTTAGATGCAGTTACAGGCAGTTCGGAGGCGTTTCTTTTGAAATAAGATAGGAGTGGGTGAGCCTCGTGTGGCCTATTCTCAGCCTGGTCAGTACAACTTCCTCTCTACGGCATTTGCAACTGGAGGTACCCCAGGGCTTGACATCCTTTTTAATAATTTTTAATTTATTCATTGGGCTTTTGTTCCACAAAGATTGCCATTTAACTTTGATTTCATTTACAAGAGGCCTGTTCATCTCTGACGGAGTAAAGATTGCTTTACCCTGTCCCGGAGGCGTTATTGCAAAACTCCTTGAAGAAGGAGAATTCTCTTCTTCTATCAAATAGGGAAAGTCCGACTCGGCGAGGGCGTAAATCCCGGTCTTTCTCGACAGCCTGGCTCGGTGTCCTTCCATGGCAGAGCAATCTATTATTACGTGTTCTGCTGTTTCAGGAACTTCGCACGTTGCGCACCGGGGGTCTCTGCACCTTTCCCCGAAACCCCCGTGTCCTGTTAGGATCTGTGAGATCCAATAGTCTGGGAGGGCCCATTTAGCCTTCAATCTAGAAAGGACGGTAGGGAAGAATTTTCTCAAAGTATCCCTTTTGTGCTATTCAACCACCGTCGGTTCCATTCTTGCAAGGTTTCTTCTGGAAGGATTTTCTTCCATCTGTTTGAGTAGTCACTAATACTCTCGGAGGTTCACCGGTATATCAGCCAGACCTCTCTTTATCGTATGTCAGTAGTAATCTTCCTGCAGGAGAAGATCAATTGGATTCTCAAGAATAGTTGTTATCCCAGAAAAAAATCAAATAAATAAACTTTAAAGCTCCCTCTGAAAAAAATTTAAGATATACCAAATTAAAAATAAGAAAATTTCAAATAAACTTAATAGGTTTCTTTTTTTTTTTTTTTTTGACTCCCATCGGAGTCCTATACTGCCTAACCATGGTTGGGGGTCAAAGTTCTTCATTTTGTGGGACCGCCAAGCAATGAAAAAAGTCGACGTCCCAGGCCGGATTCGAACCGGCACCTCCAATAAACATCAAATTGGTAAGACTGTGTCTTAACCACTGAGCTATGGGCGGCCCTACTTAATAAGTTGGATCTTCCAAAAAAGCAAATAAGTGTTCCATGAAGTTATTTTGAAAATTAAACTTTCATATTTTTAAATATTTGAACCACCTATTGCTATTCATTGACTAGGCTGTAAATATACTGGATCAAACCTCTCTAAAACCTTTATTCCACATCCTGATATCCTTAACCCATCTTGAATGTATTGAAGCAGAACTAAATGACCCTCTCACCTAAAGCATTTCATCCTTCTGAAATATCTAGTATCATTCAAAGATTATCTACCCGCAAAAACATTGACATTGCCCTACTGACTGAAACTCATTTCACTCGACGGACACACTTTTACATTTGTGACTACATCACTTATAGATCAGACCACCCAGGCAACACTTTCCATGCTGGTTCTTGCATCCTTATCCCATTCCTTTATTCCTTCCAATCCAATCAACCTCGGTAATCATTTCGACTCGCCCCTTCCATGTTACACCTTCAGCTGTATACTTTCCTCCTGGTAATAACCTTTCTTATAACCTTCTTGATTCCTTATTTCGAACCTTCTGACCGCGCTTCATTGGTGGAGAAGACTACAATGCACCAACGATTGTGATGCTCCAACACTTATGCTATCCTCTCGCCCAAAAATCTTACTTATTGGCCAACATCCTTAAAAAAACGACCGGATAGTCTTGACATATTTACCACTTTCCAGATTTCATCCTCCCAAGCCGTTGTTGAATCCTTGGATGACCTTTCATCAGATCATAGTCCAGTTTTGCTTTTTTTTACATTTAATCTTTGTATTGTATCTAAGTACAGAAAGAGTTGACTGACAAACTTAAATGTGACCTGGAAACCAAACTGGACTTAAGCATTCGACTGAAGAATACATTGACGAAGCTATTGAAAAACTCACATCATCAAAAAGAACAAGTATAAATGACAATTCATCGACTAATAGAGTCAATAACAATAAACAAAATAACCTGCCACAGCATTTTCGTATCTTATTAAGGGAATAACGTAGAAGAAGATCGAAGTAGCATAGGACCAGATTCTTTTATTTTTTCCTTTTTCATTGTCTGTATATATATATTTCTTCTTATTATTAAACTTTTGTACATATAGTTCTGTTGTTCTTTCTCTGCTTTCAACTTGTTAATTTACTTACGTTTTTTTTTTTTTTTGGTGTTGTTCACGGAATATTACGATAATTCAACAGGTGAGTAGGTAACACCCCTAGGTTTTCTGTTATCAACATGTAAAGGTATTCGTCAGTTGTCATAATTCAACAATTGTTAATATAGGGGTATATTTTAGGTATATTGTGGGCATAATGCTTCGAGGTTTTCGTTATTTCCAAAGATGTTCCGGTAACCTACGGCAACGGAAAGGTTGAATCGGAAGACTGCCATGTAGACCAGTAGCGTTCATGTGGCCAGAACCAAAGCTTGCCTCCTCCAACGCTCTTGGTGGCAAGAGAAGCAACCGGATGAGTGTGAGATAGCCATCTTGTCTCAACCAGAGATGCGTCCATCCTTTATTTTTATTCACTAATCATCGATATCCACATGAGTGAGTAGAGTTACTTCAGTGGTTCCCAGCAGGAGGGAGGAGAGGCTTGGAGATGCGGGGGGAAGGAGGAAGAAAGAAGTAAGTCCATCTAGCAATAGTTTACATCCACATCATCATCAACCACCTCAATGTTAGATCCACGATTTCCATAGCCCAGTCATACAAAATTCTAATAATAAACATAAATGTTTTCTTTCGGCCACCCACTACACCATTTGTAACTTAAACAATAGAATTTTATTTCATTTAATCATATCTGGTTTTTTCAATTATACAGTCCACTCCAACCCAACCAGCCAACCAAAAGTGAAGTGTGTCCGGCAATTCAGTTGATGGTATGCTTCATACAAAGGAAAAAAATATCGTGGTGCCTAAGGAGTAATTTATTCTTTATTGTTTTGTTTTTTTCCTTTTTACGATAATATTTAATTTTTTTTTCCTTTAACTCACCACCTTCTCTACTGAGCGTGGGCAACTATAAACGATAAGCATATAACTAAGGATAAGTCAAAATTCGCGGTTATATTCTGGCGCCCAACGTGGGGTACTAATAATGAATGTACACAGAATAAAATCTCATGCAGTACGTTTCCGACTCAGTCCTGCATAGTAATTTTTTCATTTTCATAATAATGTTAAATGACGAAGCGCTGATACTGGCTGTCATGAGAAACAAAGAAATCGGAAAATATGTTTATAAAGGAAATTATTCATATCAGGCTTTCGGAATTTTAGATTAAAATTAAGGGAACCAATTACAATAATAATAATAATAAGAAAAAAATCAAGGCTATCAATACCTGTGCTATACCTGCTAAGTTATAGCTTCGGAATAATGCAATGGTCGAACACGTCGAGAGATCAGTTGAATGATTAAAGTTGGAAGGCTATTCTCCGAGACAGAGGGATTTGTGGTTGCTATTCAAGACCAGGTTATTGCCACGAGATCATATCATAAGACGCAACAGCACCGGGTAAGTGTCGATTAAGCTCGTTGGCGCTGGAATCAATCCAACATATCACGGGTGGGTGTGGAGTGTTGGCTGGTACTGAATATTTACAGAGGCATAACAATGTGACCAAAACTT
Source organism: Halyomorpha halys (assembly GCF_000696795.3). Taxonomy (NCBI): domain Eukaryota; kingdom Metazoa; phylum Arthropoda; class Insecta; order Hemiptera; family Pentatomidae; genus Halyomorpha; species Halyomorpha halys. The sequence goes on along the minus strand of NW_027113576.1, from coordinate 52,119 downwards.
GCATCAGGCCCTGGTAGTGAAGTAATTGATCATAAGTTCCCATACTACAAGTACCACCCAAATATACTCCTCCAAAAAGATCCTCTCAAGCTCTCAATAATTACGGACCATACAGTACGCCATAATAAACCAGATCCTCGTTATTGATCTAAGAAAAAAAGAAAGTGGAACTTATTCATGTCGGAATCCAAAACAATAATAATATAAGCTCTACTGTGCCATAAATATCAGAAATTGGCGATTGAATTTAAGGAACTGTATCACTTAGAGGGAGTTACCACTACTCCAATCATTATATCCACCAATGGTCTCGTACCAAAATCCACAGTGGCAGTCGTGAATGGTTTCGGAGTGTCTATTAATGTACTAAGAGAGGTTTTCTTAGACACAGCACGCATAGTGCGAAAGGTTTTAAATATCTGATAAAAGAAAATAAATAAATAAAAAAAATATATGAAGGTGGTTGGACTTCTAGGTCCATCACTTCAGACACTCAACCCGCAATGAGGTAAAAAAAAACCGACCATAATTATAATGGTTATTAATATTAATCTCTATTATAATAATAAATAATTAATTATTATAACAGTAGTTAGGAGTCGCAACCACAGGCGAGCAATTGGTATAAACTACAGGTTTGATTCAGTCAGATAAACTCTTGTGGAGATCTAATATAATAACAAATCATTACATAATAATAGAAGCGCTTATACTTACTGCCATATCTTTTTGAACAGAGAAAACAACTAATTGATCTGAAACAGAAACTACTCCCCAGTATTGAAAATAAAAACAATCCATTTCATTTTTGTAAGATCAAAACGCATAGCAGCCCTTCAGACAATTGTGATTTGAAGGGTTTCTGTTTACACTTCCACCCAACAGCTCTGATCATGACCTACAACGTAGGCTGAAACGTCAGCAGAAAATAAATAAATAGTTATTCCTATATTTTCCTCCTTCTCGACCGCATTTCTAAACATTTCCTTCTAACTATAAGGACTAATAACTATATATTTATTCATTTCTCCTATTTATAAAAAAGGGTACCACAAGGAGTTGAACCATTGGTTAAGAACGTGGTATGGAGGTGGTTTGATATAAATTCCTACGAATTATCTTAATCGTCGAGATAAATCATATTTGAACATGGATAATACGTATTAAGCTAGGAGGGGTTAAGATTGTCAGCTTTATAATACGTGAAGACTTACGGGTTAAGATAAAAAGGATGATGTAATGAACATAAAACAAGTCATGGTTTCAATTTTATATTTTTAATAGAGTATTTTATGCATATTATATAATTCAAAAGTACCTTATGTTGTGTTTATTGTTCGCCGGAGATCTTTATGGGAGAATGATCGGGGAGAGAGGGAAGGGGTTACAGTCAGAAATGAAAAACATTAAAAATGATGATGATGATGATACCAAAGTTTTGGCTTAATTAAAAATTACTTATGCAAGACACATAAATGTGATTTTGGGATTCTGCAATTGTTGTTCTGAAGAAAGCCTAAAATGTCGGCCGAAACGTTGGTACATTAGAATAATTTTCAATTATTAGTGTTTTTCACTTCTAATCACACAACGCAACTTTTCCTCCCTTTCCCTTCTCCGATCGTCTTCTGCTTGTAATTAAAATATAATTTTATATGTACTTATTGGAAGTACGGGCTTTCAGACATTAATTACTCATGTGTGAGTGCTTCTGAATGGACCCAATTCGGTCTATGTTCCTCAGATGTAAGATTCTGTATTCCTAATCAAATTAGGAATAATTAATTGTCTAGCCAAGTACAATCCCTAAAAAAAGAATAAAATAATACATTATAATTTCGAAATTGGAGTAAAAAAAATAATAATTAGAAAATTGAGAGCTTTTCAGTAATAAACAGGTAAATTCATTTTGGGCCATATTTTAGCTACATCGGATTACCAGAAACAAAAAAAAAATGATTTTCTGTATAATTAAAAATTTGAATAGCACCAGCCTGTAGCTTCCTCAGTTTCTGCTAGATAGCAGCACCTCCACTTGCAAGAAGATGCAGTAGTCCTTCCCACAGAAATGTAACTGAAAATATCAGATGTTCTACAACCGAAGACGGCTAAAATTACATACGAGGATATCATAGAATGGCTACATTGTATTTTATTGTCCTACAATATACAGTTCATACTCACAGCAATTTTGAGTTCTAGTTTCAAAGGTGTAAAGTACTCAAAACAAGCTTGAAAAATTTCGTGCTCCTCTCTTAAACACTTGTTTGAAATTCACTACACATTAACAAAATGTATTTATATTTATTTTAAATAAAATTATTAAAAAGAAGAATGAAATATTAGTGCTATTCTTGTAAATTGTGCTGAAGTGTTACTTGCTACAATCAGTGTATCGATTTTGTTCAAACAAATGTTTTGTGAGTTCGAGCACTTAATCGAATTAATTTTACTTGAAGACAACTTGAAAATAACATATAAATAAAATTTTACATAATTTTTAAACGAAACACCTCATAGGAAAATTCCAAACTAACCTTCTGGAGGAGTTGGACGAATTTCAGACGTTTACACAGTTTTTGTTGTATATTCAAATAACATTTAGTTGTCTTATATTGTATTTTTATAACAATAAATGAGTTTTTGAGCATTTTTTTTTTTTGTCAATATTTGTTTATTCCTATAATTTCATGTGTTATTTTGGTTACTCTAATATTTTAAGTTTCCTGTTTTACTATGAGAAAAGGAGAGCGGGTTCCAGAAGCCGTAGTATAATTTCTGAATGCTGATATATTTATTTTTATTTTGAAATTTATCTAAGGTGAATGTAAATTTGTTAAAATAAAAAGGAAAAATTATTTCAACAATTCCAATCAGTAGAATACCCGTAAAAAAATTGAATTGAGGGCAAAAAGTATAATTACAAGGAAATCATTAATAGGATATATATAAATGAAACCTGTATCAATTCAGTACTTTGGCAGCTACACGAAGAGTTGATTTTTTCAGGATCACACTTAACTACAGATTTTTCCACCAAAGGTTTTTTTTTTTAAAGCTACCCACCTTGAGGCTGGGTAGGACCCCTTAGTTTTTCACAGGGTTGACTGAAAAGACAGGAAACTGCTGACCAATCCTCTACAGCTGACATCCCAACCAATCCTAACACCACCCTCACCACGTATGCCGATGACACATGTGTGCTCACTGTTAATAATAACCCTTTAATTGTATCCCAAACTCCTCAATCCCATATCACAGCCTTCGAAGAATGGTGTAATCGGAGGATTAAAATAAATCCAAACTACTCCCATAAAATCACCTATACCCCTGTCGAACTGATCCGCTACCTTGGACTACAACAGGACAAACGACTTACCTGGAATCCTCACACAAGACTGAAAAAACTGAACGCCGATTTTGACTTTTACAGCACTTACAGGACAAACGGTCTAAACTTCCAATTCATTACAAAAGACTGATCTACTTGACTGTACTAAGGCCAATCTGGACATACGGAGTGGAGCTTTGGGGCTCCACTAAACCATCAAATTCCTCCCGAATCCAATCCTCCAATGCTTCTTACTTTGTCACAAATCAAGCCATCCATCATGACCTTAATATCCCATATTTTGTCGATTTGGCCGACACCCGATACCATTCCTTCCATGGAAAACTTCCCAACCACTTAAATCAACTTGTTTCTAACCTGGCTTCTCCTTCATTACCTAATAATCCTCCTAGGCTTCTGAAAAGAAGATGGCCTCGGGATCTTCTCCTCTAGAAATGTTATTGGAGTTCTATCATTGGGTTAATTCTCCACATGTTTGTATCATGTCACTATCTCACCTACAGCAAATTTACTTGTTGTATATATGTTATACAGTTGTAAATAATAATAAATAAATGATTAAAAAAAAAATGTTGGAGAGCTTTAGGGCTCAACTATACCTTCCATTTCCCGTCGTATCCAATCCTTTTCATCAAAAATCCTTTGTAAAATCTTCAATGCTCCTTAATTTTTCATCTTTAAAATCATCCATAAAGGTTTTAATATTCCATATGTAACCGATCGAGCCCAAACCAGATATCAATGCTTCCATTTCAAACACCCTAACCATTTAAACCCTCTAGTTTCTAACCTTGCTTCTTACTGACAGTCTCTGAGGCGGTAAAAAGAAGATGGCCTGGAGACCTTCTGGTGTAGAAATATGATTAGAGTGCTACCAATGGGTAGTTTCTCTTCATGCCTTTTTCACTCCATTTTGATCTTGCTTATTTAGTTTGATCTTATTTGCTTAACGTATAGTTGTAATATAAACAAATAATAAAAAATATATAAATTTAGGAATTGAAGAATAATTAGGAGTAATAACTATGTAATCGTGTATAACTCATCCTATAGATTAAAAGTTGTAAAAATTAGCAATAGTTGAAACTAATAGATAAAGTTGCCATGGATACGACCCCTATTCATGAATGAACCATTGATAAATAAATATCGTATCCATGGCAACTTTAGCTATTAGTTTCATAGTTGCCCAACTCTGGTTTCGTCCGACCGAGGCATACCTTTTTGGCACATAGAGTAGAGGATAGATCATTACAAATTCATACTAAATGATTAGTACGATAATTTTTTTTTTTTAAATAACTGCAATTATTTTTATGTTGTTATGGATCCAAGACACGCAGAAGTGAAGTGCTGCTGCTATTGTATTGCGTTCGGCAGTCAACGGCAACTATGTTGCATAGTTTGACGAGTTTTATTTAGTACGTTGAGTCATTGATACAAATGATGATGCTAATTGTTGATCTGATGTTGATCCCTCATTGTAAATTATAAAGAAATACGGCATTTTTTAAAAAATACAAAAAAAGTGAACTTTGTATTCATATTCGGTATTATTTTTAGAGTATTTGGAAAGGTCTGGAATATGGTCCGGGTGCGGTCAAATTAAACTCAAACAGTAATATTTTGTACTATTTTTATTTGAGCCAACGTTTCGCCCCACGTTGCAAGACTTCAAAAGATACAAAAACTTAACACATGTACAAAAAAGTAAATAGAAAATTACAAGTTTATACAATGAAACATAAACATTTTTTTTTATTATTTATTTAATGTAATTTACAACTGTACAAAATAATACAATAGGTATATATGTTGTATGGTTCATATACACTTGAAAATCTTGGGAAGGAACCGCCCATTGGTGATACTTGAAACATTAATTTAAATTAGAAGGTCGAGTCTCATGTGTCATGGCCGCAGGTACAGTTCGATATACACTTCGCTCTGTGTTTGTTACTTTGTTATAGTGGATAGATCTCAAATTCTGCTCTCAAACTTCATGAAACGTGAGTTTGTAAACAACTAAACATTTTTATACTTTCAAATAGTGGAAGTGTAAAACTATTAACTAAAATTAGCCAATTTTAATAGACAATCGTTTACCAGTGAAAGCGCAAGTAGTCGGTAATTCCCCCTAGGGGGTCTTATCTTAATTCTATAATTCACGGTCAAGGTGCTGTGTACTCCTTTACTGTCTCCGTTAGGTCGTCCGTTCGAATCCAAAGACAATAGAATTTTTTTTTTTTTTCCTCTACTATTTATTTTTTTATTATTTTTTTGCAACAAGGACTTTTAATTTCAGAAATGTTTTATTTAATATTTTTATATAATTTGGTGTACAGTTTAGTTTTTTTAGAATAATTTGTTTAAGCTTGTAT
>NW_027113576.1:42318-43531 GCF_000696795.3 Halyomorpha halys | reverse complement strand
CATATGTCCAAATTGGTCTGATTATTGTAGTGTATACTAATTTTTTGTAGTGAATGGATAGTTTAGAGCGTTTGTCAAGTAAGCGTTGTAGCAATCGGAATCTACGAGCAGATTCTTGTCGTTTCAGTCTTGTGTGTGGATTCCAAGTAAGTCTCTTGTCAAGATGGAGTCCTAAGTATCGAAACTGTTCAACAGGCGTTAGTGAGATAAAATATAGGAGTTTATTTCCCAATGTGAGCAAAACGCTCAAGGCAACACCTCTCCCGGGTTAAAAGAAATACAGTCAGATGCAGGTAGGGAGTAGGGAGTAGGGAGTAGGGAGTAGGGAGTAGGGAGTAGGAAGTAGGGAGTAGGGAGTAGGAAGTAGGGAGTAGGAAATTAGTTTTTGCGTTAAGAAGCCGAGTACGGCTACGAAACTAATTTACTGCATTTTGAGCGTTCGGTGGTTAGAACCGTCGAGTGTTGGTCTGATTATCGTAGTGTATACTAATTTTTTGTAGTGAATGGATAGTTTAGAGCTTTTGTCAAGTAAGTGTTGTAGCAATCGGAATCTACGAGTAGTTTCTTGTCATTTTAGTCATGTGTGTGGATTCCAAGTAAGTCTCTTGTCAAGATGGAGTTCTAAGTATCGAATCTGTTCAACAGGCGTTAGTGGAGTATTAAGAAAGGAAGCTGTAGGACAAGAGGGCAGAGGTTTATGACGGAGAGTAAAGGTGATCTGGTGGGATTTGTCAGGATTTATTTTGATTCTCCAGTTTTTACACCATTCTTCAATAGATGTTATGTTTGCCTGTAGTGTTTGTGATGCATTAGTTGGGTCGTTTTTTACAGAAAGTATACATGTGTCATCAGCGTATGTTGTTAGGACTGTGTTATGGTGGGTTGGGATGCCAGCTGTATAAACCGTATAAAGAATGGGACCTAAGAGACTACCTTGAGGAACACCGGCGGACTGAGTAAAGAGAGATGAGTAGGCTAGGTTCTTGTTTACTTTAAAGGTTCTATCAGAGTGGTAGGATCGGATTATAAGGAAACATGTTGAGGGTTTGACGAACTTTATAGAGCTGGCCTGGATGCCAGACACGATCAACAGCTTGTTCAACACCGCGCTGCAATGTGGAAGATATGACAAAAACCACTCGATGACTCTGTTGTATGGTAGAATGAGATGTTCTAAATCCAAACTGGTGGTCAGGAATAACATGATATGAGT
>NW_027113576.1:40992-41496 GCF_000696795.3 Halyomorpha halys | reverse complement strand
GAACTATCCCGCATTCGGATTAACAATATGATATCCAATCACCTACAACATCCCACATCCCAACATTCCCATCTCTCCCCCTTATTTTCCAAAGATTTATCTCACACCAGATCCTTTCTCAAATTTTTCTTCTAATGACCAACTTATTGTTAACTAGAGCTGACAAAAGTAATCTGGCTGTCATCTTCGATAAGACTGAGTAAATTGAAAAAATTACACAACCCCTCTCTGACCAATCCACCTATCTACCTTCAACCCGTTATCCCACCCGCTCACTTATGAATAAGTTTAATCAGCATATTAAGACCCTTCTTCAAAATAAATTAATTAACCGTCCAACCTACTACAAGCTAATTTCTAATAAATGATAATATACATAATTGATGAGAAGAAGAAATTTTAAAATTATTAAATATAAAAATAAAGTTAAAATACTTGGATACAATAAATATAAATGATTAAAAAAGACAATATATTATCTATAATGGACAATATTCCATTTAT
>NW_027113576.1:38530-40942 GCF_000696795.3 Halyomorpha halys | reverse complement strand
CATAATGGGCAGGAGCGAAATAGGACGGTAGGAAGATGGATATTCAAGTGGCTTGGAGGGTTTGGTGTTCGCCAAACATTTGAGTTTTTTCTTCAAATGATCGTGTCCAAGTCTTGTTTTCAGTGAGAAGTGGATGGTTGAAAGATTTGTATTTTAGTAGCTTTTTAGTAGTTCTCCATAATGGTTTGTCAGTGGTATTTAGGTTTTCTGTTAAGATCTAGAAATTTTGTTTTCTGTGTTTTCGAATTTCTTCTTTTAGTCTGTTAGTCAATGTATTGTAATGAGTTTTGTCCGAGGGATATCTTGTTCTGTGCCACCTCGCCCTTGCCCGGCGTGTTTCTGTTAATAATGCTTGTATTGTAAGTGACGAGGTAAGTTGTTTTCTCTAAAACTTTTGATGTTCATTGGTGAAGTATTGTTAGTGATAGTAGTTCCTAGCTGAGTCGATCTGTTCTTATGTTTTTGGTAAATTTTTAAGTCAAGTACGTTTTCAAGATCAGTCCGAAAATTTTTCCAGTTTACCTGTCATGTAACCATTGAAGGGAGAGAGTGTCTAGGAATAGGATTAGAAACGATGTGAAGTAGAACCGGACTATGATATGAAGAGAGGTCATCTAAAGATCGAATTGTGGATTGTGATGTGGGTATTTGGGAAGTAACAAGTATATCAAGGATATCGGGACGTTTTTTCAATATCAGACGGAGTGGAAGGAGGGAGTGAGGTAAAGATTTAAGAATAAGGATACAAGAACCTACGGGGGATGTGTTGTCAGGGTGATCTGTTCTATATGTAATGTAGTCGCGTATGTAGAAGTAAGAATGCTTTGTGAAATGGGTTTCAGACAGTAGTGCTATGTCGATGAAATGTTCATAAAGGAAAATGTCAAGTTCGTCTCGATGGTTATGTAGTCCATTTGCATTCAATAAAAGTATATTTAAGGTGCTTTTGTTTATCTAGTTAAATTGAACGGGATTTCATTAAGGAGTCTGGTTAGGAGTGAGATAAGAGGCTTGATTGTGTCTTGAAGATCACGAAGGAAGGAGGAAATAATAGATGTTATTTCAGGTGCATTTTGGCTGTTTTGGGAATAGAAGGTTTGGTCATGAACATGAGTGTAGGTTGGTCCAGGTAGGGATTGAACTCTGCTTTGGGATTGTTGAAATTGATCCTCGGTTACTGGAGATTCGGGGAAAAGATTGACCCGAAGAGGAGGTTTGGGATAAGGGAACGTAGAAATTAAATAAGAAAAATTAAAGGTTATAAACTATAAATGAAAACGGAAATAGTAACAGATAAAAAGAATAAATATTAAAGAAAGTACAAATTAAGAGATGAAAAGGGATAAGGATAAAATCAAGAAAGAAAAATGAAGAAAAAGACCGAGACAAAATTCATACCTGTTTTGACAGAGGTTAAGTTAGAATGAACCGTTTGTATTGGGAGGTACGTCACATTTGAAAATAATTTTAACGTAATCAGTGTAGAAAATAAAGAAAATATTAAAATTAGGTAAAAAATAAATGATAATTTTGAAGAAGGGTTTTAATATGCTGATTAAACTTATTCATTATGGCAAAATTGGGGCCAAGACTAAGGATGTTAGCAACGTTGGTAGGTAATGTGGTAGAAGATATATTATGTAGATTATAGTGGATATAGATTGTTCATAAATATGTTGGAATTTGGAGATGAGTGAGAGTTTAATTTCTTTAATTAATAATCAGTTTCATTAATACCAAAATTAATTCTCTTTCATCATTGTTAGCTTCTGTCATTGGTGATGATTATATGACTATACTTAATAATGGTATTAAAAACATTTTTACTTCCATTAAACAATGTAAGAAACTCTCACTCATCTCTAAATTCCAACATATTTATGAACAATTTCTATCCACCGAAATCTACCCTAAAGGCCAAGAAAACTGGGTACATAATATATCTTCCACCACTTTACCTACCCAACGTTGCTAACATTCTTAGTCTTGGCCCCAATTTTGCCACCTCCATCTTTAACTGCCAAACTCATTCCTCAACTTATTACTGATCTGGAATATATATATATATAGTTATGATGAGTCAGAATCTAAGCTTCAAAAAAAAGGGAAAGTGGGACACTAAATAACGCACATAAGCTCAACTTAGATACTGGTTTATTCTCCTGAGTAATCCTCTATATATACAATTTGGAATGTTGACATGGGGAGTTTAGGTATTAAGAGTCATAATAGCTATACTCTGTTTATAACTCCCCCCTGCCAGTTTACGAACAATTCCTCGTAAACTCAAAAAAAATAAAATAAAAATAACACAAGTAACAGAAAATGAAAATACTCTTCAATACATTACCACAACAAAAAAAAAATGATAGCCACACTTTGACAAACTCAACCTAACATCTGCTAATTACA
>NW_027113576.1:29200-31664 GCF_000696795.3 Halyomorpha halys | reverse complement strand
ATACCTAACTCCCTCTGTCAACAACTCGAGAATCTATAAATGTAGGATTACTGATAGAATAAAGCAGTCTATTATCAGCAACCGTGAGTGTGTTTTCTTGTTCCTTTTTTCTTTTCTTATTTTGCTTTTATAACCCGCTGTCTCGTATCTTATATATATATATATATATATCACGGACGATTATATTAAAAACGGTTCATGAAGTTCCACACTCTGTTACCAACAGTTAAAGGAGCAGTGTCCTACAACTTGGGAAACCCAACCTCAACCCAAAGACTGAAGCCCAGGCTTCTGCCGGACATTTTCATATAAATTTTATTATTCAAATCAATGTTTCAAGATGCCTGATATATAAATTTCTGAAAATAAATTAACAGACTACTGATTTTTGAGTTTTTCATGAAATGTTTCCTTCTCACTTTCTCTCTTCTTCTTTCCCAGTTAGTGAAGGAGAAGCCAGGTAAGAAATGAGTTGGTTTGGGTGGTTGGGAAGTTTACTATGGAAGGACTGGTATCTGCTTCTGGCCAAATCGGCAACATAGGGGACATTGAGGTCCTGATGGATGATATGGTTTGTGACAAAGTAAGGAGCATTAAGGATTTTACGAAGGATTTTGAACTGTAAGGGTTGGATTCGAGAGGAATTAGATGGTTTAGTGGAGCCCCATAGCTCAATTCCGTATGTCCAGATAGGCCTTATAATAGTCATGTAGATCAGTCTTTTGTAATGGATTGGAAGTTTGGACTGTTTGTCTAGTCAATTTTGTAATAGTCGGAAGCGACAAGGAGTTTCCTGTCTTTTGAGTCTTGTATGAGAATTCCATGTCAGTCGTTTGTCCAGATTTAATCCTAAGTAATGGATCTGCTCAACAGGAATAGGTGGGGTATTATCAAAAGATACTGTGGGGCAAAACGAAGGCTTATGTCGAAGTGTCAATGTGATTTGGTGGGATTTATTGGAATTTATTTTAATCCTCCAGTTTTGGTACCATTCTTCAAGGGTGGTGATGTGGAATTGGAGGGATTGGGATACAATTTTTAAACCTTTAAAAAATAAAAATAACTTCAATATTACTCCGCCAATACACACCAAATTTTGTAGTGGTTTAGGAATCGATAAACTGCTAAAACTAGTTCTAAAATTAGGACCGGAGATATATAATAAAACGTGTAAATTTTTTCCCCTATTTAAAATTCATATTTCGCCCCTTACAAGGGCATTAAATCTACGTTTATGTAGAAAAAGCAGACATTCAGCTTTCCATCGGCTCACTTAACGTGGGAATTGGATAAAATGCAGATGAGTTATGAACGATTATACAAACAACGGTCGCCAGAAGAAAATAAAAGATCCTGCATAAATTTCTAATTTTTAATTTCTTTGAAAAACAGAATTTGGTAGGTTGAGACGACAAAATTCTGGCCTACTTTACTTCGAGCCACATTATGCATTTATAATTTTTCGTAAACATAATATGGCTTAATATGATCAGTATTACTTTTTTCTTATTCATCGAAGAGATCGGTAAAAAAAAAAAAAAAAACATAATTTCAGAGGTGCAAACGAAAAACCCTTAGTTTTTTTCACATGTGTTGTTCTATTTCAGAATTCTAGGATTTTATTAGCTTTAAACCTTCCCATGGCATTCCATAGAAAGGATGTCAAGTCTTGGGGTACCGCGAGTCGCAAAGAGGGGAGGCTGAGAATAGGTCACACGAGGCACACCCACTCCTATCTTATTTCAAAAGAAACGCCTCCGAACTGCCAGTATTGCAACAAAAAAATAACAATAAGCCATATTTGCCAACAATGACCATATTTCACACCACACCTCAATAGCTTAGGACTAAACCAAGATATCTCACAAACCCTTTGAGGCGATGATAAAGCAATAGAACTAGTGTTTCAATTTTGAAAATCAAAACATTTACTGACAAAAATATAACATTGAACGGAAGAAAAAAAATTAATAGAATAATCAATAAATAAAATAATAAATAATCAAATTAAAAAATAAATAAAATTAAACAAATATATGGAAAATTAAATAAAATTTGGTGCCACTAGACAAAAACAAACCTTCCCATGGCGAAAGGGAATATTTTGAAAAAGAATTACACCTGAGTCAGTCCAGTAATTCAAAAGCTTATTGTAGACAAATATAATGATAATAGTAATAATAATATTTTATTTATTCTGGGACAAGTCCCTTTAGAATAATACAGACATATCAATAGATGAGGGCTGAGGAGTCTCAGAGAAGCTTAAACAAAAAATACACAGAAATATAAACAGTCATTATATAAAATGATTATAGGTTACTTACTCAATTTTATCAGTTGAACAATAAAAAAAAAAAAGTATAAATAAAAAAGAGAAAAGAATATGATGTAAAATAATTAAGAATGATATAATAGTTAACATACGTATTTACAGTTCTATTAATTTACAATTTTACGGGGT
>NW_027113576.1:28317-29115 GCF_000696795.3 Halyomorpha halys | reverse complement strand
ATAGTGAACATAACTTATAACGTGGGTAAGGAAAATGGATAAAAGTGGAGAAAAGAAGTGGTAGTAAAATAAAGAAAGTGGAAAGAACAAAAAGGGGACTCACCATATTTACTTGCACTGGGTCTAATAAGTTTGTTTACAGAAAGCGTGTCATCTTCTATAGGAACGGCATTAAGATAGCTACAGAGGAAAATAGTGATAGCAAAGAACACTAAAGCCACCATCGTTATTCCTAATTTATATTTTTCTCGTTTCATATTATAAACCTTGCTATCAGTACAGGATTTGCTTCAGTCTGGTCAATTATGATGCAATAAAGATTAATGTTTAAGTGTCAACATGTGTATTTCCACTTCAAATTTTTTTCCTGTTGGATGTTAGGATATATTAGAATTATGATCAGATCAATATTTTTCAGTCATTTTTACGTTTGAAAGAATTTTTTTTCTTTAATGTTATATATATATAAATTTTATATTTCATCAATCTTTGCATTAATATAGCTCAATGTCCCAAATATAATAACTTACAGACCTCAAATTTATTATTCGTCATTGATGACGTAGTTAGACCGATTGATAATTGACTTGAATGTGGGTTAGTAACAATATAATCTATTGGGATTTATTTGATCCTACGAATTTGACACAACTCTTTATTGATTTAAGACATTGGAATGGAATATTTAAGTCATTATTCAATGATAACTCAGACTTAAGCTTGCTGATTTAGGGCAGTCTAATGGCATTTCTAGGAAGATCTATAAAGCAGTCAGCTATTTGTATCATACCGTTAGGC
>NW_027113576.1:23581-28142 GCF_000696795.3 Halyomorpha halys | reverse complement strand
AAACGCTTGAAGTGCTCTCAAAGACTGATCTATTTGCGGAGCCTGTCAGTCTATATATATACAATTGGTCAGCTGTTCTCGATCAGCTGATATGGACCTGCCAGCTGACATTCCGTAACTCCCCCCCACCAGTTTACGAACAATCCTCGTAAACTCTAATATATACAAAGGAAAAACATATATACAAGTACAATTACAATACAATAAATAAGATAGATACAAATACAATAACAATAAAAAAGATAAAAATATAATAAAACTACAGAAATAGGATTTAAAATAACAGCACTCTGTGCAATTTTATGCTAATATTCTTTAAATTTTATTTATTTATTTATTTGATTATTTATTATTTTATTATTATTATTTTTCTTTCCAATCAAGCTATATTTCTTTCGGCATATTTTGTGATTTTAAAACCTGAAACACCAATTTTATTGCTTTATCATCGTCTCCAAGGGTTTGTGAGATATCTTGGTTTAGTCCTAAGCTATTGAGATGTGGTGTGAAATATGGGCATCGTTGGAAAATATGGCTTATTGATTAGATTTTTGTTTCAATACAGGCAGTTCGGTAGCGTTTCTTTTGAAATAAGATAGGAGTGGGTGAGCCTCGTGTGACCTATTCTCAGCCTGGTCAGTACATCCTCCTCTCTACGGCATTTGCGACTGGAGGTACCCCAGGGCTTGACATTCTTTTTAATAATTTGTGAAACCCATATAATTGCAAGTGACATACCCATATTATGTAGAGTTTTTAAGTGAAAATGGATAAAGGAAATTTTCGGATGCTCTGGATACATACAATCTAAACCTTTTATCGAGCTTAATGAATTATTGTAATGTTGGTGTGGTTCAAAGAAAAACAGAAGTGAAGTGCTGCTGCTACTGCATTTAGTTCGGCAGTGAATATGTTTCATAGTTTGTGGAGTTTAATCGTAACAGACCCGGTATTGCTGTTCTTGTTGTTGAGGATGTATATACATTAATCGAACACTATGAAAATTTGATATAACTTACTTTACATTTTCAAGTTTCCCTTATCCCTTAATTGCTTGTCAGGTTATGCCAAAGCGTCCCTTCACTTCTTTTTATCGCACCAGTTCTCATCCTCAAGTCCCCTGCCAGCCATGTCCTCCTCCACGCAGTCCTTCCATAGGGTTCGGGGTATTTCTCTCCTCCATCTTCCTGGTTGTTTCCCTGTCAGAAGCCTCTTCGACTACCTATGTTCTGACTTCCTCTGACAATGCCCAAAACATCGTAATATGATCCTTCGAATCCTCTCCGCAACTCATTCGGTCATCCCTAGCTTGCTTCTGATCTCCTCATTGCTGACTCCTCCCAGGCGGGTAATCTTCAGGCATCTTCTCCGGAAATCCATCTCTGCCTCCAGGATTGAGTGTCCAGTTTTCTGTAGCGTAGTTAAGTGAGGGCTCAACAACACTTCTGAAAATGTGCCTTTTGTTGTCCGTTGAGATGACCGTATTCCAGAGGACTGGGTGAAACGTTCTAGTTACCCTTCTTGTCAGACCAACGCCCCTTCTAACCATAATACACCATAACGCATCATTCTCATCTATTGTTGACTCCAGTTAAAACATTGATATCAATTAATATAAATGAAGTGATAAGATGGTAACTGCAGTAGCATGAATGATAACAGCTAACTTCAGTGTAAAATCGTTAATACTGGACTAATTTAGTTTTTTTTATCCATTGAGGTAATTTATTTATCTATAATGTAGACCGAAATGCGGTAAAACATTTTTTAGGAGTGAAAAAAGTTAATATTTATTTTTTATTCGTTTTTATATACCTTCCTTATAAAGGGATTAAATCTAAATTTTGTTAATGTAGGTTAAAAGAGGAGACATTCAAATTTCAAATGGGTTTATTAACGAAGGAATCGGATAACATGTAGAGAAGTTCAAAACGATTATATGAACAATGATCACCGGAATGAAGTTTGTAAAGATCCTTTTAATTACATGTAATTGTTAACTGTTAAATTCATTAAAACCGTGGAGACTTTCATTCAATTCTATTGTTTTAGGTAAGTACAATAGATTAGTTTATAAAAAGAAACAAATACATTTTTTAAAAAACAAATACATTTTTTAAAAAACAAATACATTTTTTAAAAAATCAATATAATTTAAATGATAGCTAAACCTGATTATTATCGTAACTAACAAGAAAAAACAATAATTATTAAATTATTTTATAGATGTTTTTATATTTACCATTAACAAAAATATTCAATGATTTATGTATAATTTAATTTATTGTTCAAGACTGGTTTGTTTGTGCATTATAATAGAAAAATATTCATGTAGTCTCAACATGTTTATTCTTTTGCAACTAAAAAATTCGGCCCTTATGGCCATTCTTAAGGATATCTATTAAAAATTTCAATCACAATCTAGTAATTAAAAAATAGTTTTAAAAAAATTCTGAATTATAAATTATCTTAGTTTATTTATAATATCACAGCATCAACAAGTAATCAAATTGTTACAGGCAGAATGCTTTATCTAATATATACCTCTGTTAATTAACCTATAAAACTTAATTAAATTAGAGCAACAATATGAAATTAATTAATTTTCATCATATTATGTTAAATTACTTATTTTATCACTTATTATTATTGTATTCAATTTGCTTTATGAAAAGCTTATGAATCATTTTATCAACAATAAATTGTTTAACCTGACTCACTTCTCAGGTTTGACATATCCTTATTATATTTCCTAACTTATTTTCATTTATTTATTTATTAATTGAAGTATTAAAAACTTACAAAAATAACTTAAATTTACAAAACTATTATCATCCAATATAAGTCATAAAGTTAAAGTTAAATATCAATATAAGTAAAGTATACCATAAGAAATGAATAGAAAAAAAAAATGTTGAAAACACCAATAATAATATAGTGAACATAACTTATAACGTGGGTAAGGAAAATGGATAAAAGTGGAGAAAAGAAGTGGTAGTAAAATAAAGAAAGTGGAAAGAACAAAAAGGAACCTGTTAGCTTGAAAATCGAACGCCTAATGGATACTGCGCCAATGACGGCCAAATTCTAAATTAAAGCCGTTACAAGTATGACTAAGTGTTTTTTAAGAGGAAACGTTACGAGAGGGTAAAAATAAAAAATAAAAAGTAGAAAATATTTAGAGGAAGAAAGCTTGTGAGAGGGTGACGACAAATGGTTATAGGAAGAGTTAAAAATACATACGAACCAAAGAATTACCGAATAACAAAGTACCGGAAGATGACAGTGTCATGGGTATATACCACCAGTTAAAAAGAGGAAACGTATATAAGAAGGGGACGACAAATGTATAAGAAAAAGTTTAAAAGTGAAATAATACGTTAAAAAGTGCGCGGAAAAAATAATAATAATAAAATAAAATGGAAAAAATAAAAATGAGAATATTTTTTTTTAATAAATTAACTATTTGTGAATATCTTAATGATATGTTGTTCTTGTTGGTTTTTAAATTGACGGAAGAAGGTTATAATAGGATATAGAGGCTTTCAGAGATGAGCCGTTTTTCATGGTTGTAAACTGTAGCAAGTATATACGTTTTGTCGAAATCGAAGGAATGATTTAAAGAAAGAGAATGTTTCGAAAGTATAGAGGCAGAATGATTATGTGAGGAAATAGAATATTTGTGTTGTTTGATACGGTCTTATAAGAGATAGGATACACCAACTTATTTGTGTTTCTCTTAATGCTTTTACTTAGACACAAGTCAAGTAATCCACTAGGACCTAAATGTTCCATATGTTGTCGATTTGGCCTAGAATAGATACTAGATAGGGGGATAACTTCCCCACCCACTGAAACCCACTTGTTTAAAACCTGGGTTTTCCTTCATTACTTGATAATTCTCCTAGACGTTTGGAATATGTCTGTGAAGCCAGATCACAATCACGCCAGTGTATAACTAATGTGAAATTATTAGTAAATATATAATAAATAGTAAATATCAATAAATAAATTATTAAAAAATGAGTTTATTTTCATAATTTTATTATTTAAATGTCTAACAAATGACAAGAGACTAGCATAGAATTGCACTCCAGATTTAAAAGTTAAAATCATAAGCCTACGGTTTGGACATCTACAAAGATGTTTGAAAAGAAACTCTTATTTTTCGACACATAGCAAACTATTGATAAAGAAAATCTGGATCTTCAGACATGAACTGTGGTGGACGGTAAAATTTTCCAACATGCAAATTGAAAAATGAAAAATTTCTTGATACCAAAATTCCTTTCAGTCTAAAGTCCTGAATAATAGTCAATACTCCACATCACGAGACCATCAAAACCTTACAATGTGAAACTATCCATATTTTCAAACATTTATCAGACCTTCTTCTCCATCCTACTCCCTTAGTACAACATCAATTTTTAATTAAACGTATCAAATATTAGGTGTAATCAAAATCAGTTGTACGAATTTCTGCCTGTACTCTCAGAATTGGAGCATAAACTGTTTTTTAAATATGTAACCCAAAACCTTTTGCTTAGAGCTGGAAATCTAT
>NW_027113576.1:20410-22276 GCF_000696795.3 Halyomorpha halys | reverse complement strand
AGTCTCTTGTCAAGATGGAGTCCTAAGTATCGAATCTGTTCAACAGGCATTAGTGGTGTATTTAGAAAGGATACTGTAGGACAGGTGGGCAGAGGCTTACGACAGAGAGTAAAGGTGATCTGGTGGGATTAAAGTAAATGTAAATTTGTTAAAATTTAGAGGTAAATATAATTTAACAATTCCGATAATAAACATGTGCGCATCGGATAATACGCAATCCTCATGAACAAACATTTCACTTTCACATTCCAATCAAGATCATGTAGTCTCAAATTTCAGATAAGGTTATACGAATTTTATTTTTTAAAATGGATGCAACTGGGGTAATGATGGCCATTCGAAATAATGATTGCCTTGTGATAAGGAATTAACCATTGTGAATTCGCAAAAGTTGCGAAACAGGCGATTAAACAGGATCCATGTTATGGCTTCGTTTACAGTTAAAATGGATTAAGGCTTTATCTCGCTAATCTAAATAACTGCCAAGTAGGTTTGGTCATATTCAATAGTTTGAGAAAGAGACGCGTGATGTCAGCACCAAACAGTTCCGAGGTAAATTTATGATCTCGGGGAATCGTTGTGACCAAGATTACTCCTGATTTTCTTCAGCTGATTTTTTATTTATTGATATTTACAACTGTACTAAGAATATATACAACAAGTATATATGATGTCAGTATACCTCTCTCCTCTTTTATCCCCCAGTGGGGCGGCCCACCCCGTTCTGGGTACTTCCCTATCCTGGGCCAATATTGTAACCCCCACCTTCAGTGGACCCAGTCCAACCACTTATAATGCCATGTGGCAAAGGAAGAGCACCATATATATTTCGATATATGTTAATAATGTTATCTATCTGTCGGGGTTGGTTCTTGTCTTAGGCGATTTCTCCAGCCTGATATCTCTTTACAGAAGGCCCACGACAAGGCGTATTCATTATAAGTTAGGAACGGCCGTGCCAGAGGATGAGCCCTGGACACTGACTAGGTAGAGTAACAGTTCTAGTTGCCGAGATGAAGCGGACGGACTAGAACTGTCATGATAGGAGTCAGCTTACTAGTTGCCGAGATGAAGCGGACGGACTAGAGCCGGGGAGAGACGGGAAACTACACTGGTTGCCGAGATGAAGCGGACGGACCAGTGTAACCGATAGGAAGTAGGTTACAATCTTAGTTGCGGAGATGAAGCCGACGGACTAAGATTGCTGGAGTAAGGGAGAGGATATTGGCCATCGTCTTAGGTGGACGTACTGAAAAACATAACTTTTACGAGCATAGATTGGCAATAAACTTCTCTATCTCAAGCAGTGTATACGCCACCTGTGCCATGACTAGACCCAGGAAAGGATGTGGATCTAAGATCGAATTGGGGGATTTAGAGTCCCTTATTTATAGGTCTAGTCCATGCGGCTGTGACCGAGAAGCGGTCGGTACATGTCTGCTTGACATAGGTTCGTGCATTGCATTGTTGTAATTTATTATTCATTGCACAGATATTGCTAAGTATTATGTACAGAAATTATTAATATACAAAAATGACAATCTCTTTTTACAAAATGAACTGATTTATAAATTTGAGAGCTTCGGTGAGGCTCGAGGTGGAGCGCTCTGGTGAGTAGCGGTCGCACCGCTTGCTTCCTCTCCCTACATATCTATTAATAAAGGAGGTAAGAAAAAAAATCCTCATAATATTGTCTCATTCTCACCATAACAGTTTTGATACTACTCCAGCTAAAAAAAAAATTAGTATGCATCTAAAAACACGATTTCCCATTTTTACTTATACTTGAATCGTTTTCAATGTAGGACAAATCTAAGCACAATTTTCTTTTTCGTTAATCATGAGAGATAGTTGACCTTGGATGAC
>NW_027113576.1:16229-16488 GCF_000696795.3 Halyomorpha halys | reverse complement strand
TGGTTGTATTTTTTTATACAGTTGTAAATATCAATAAATAAATAAAATTAAAAAAAACAACACTTTTTTTCAATTAATTCAGAAGTCTTTATCTATAAAGATTAAAAGTTTGACTTCTGGACTTACGTAGTTGAGCCTTGGGGCTCCACTAAATCATCGTATTCCTCTTTTATCTAATCCTTACAATCCAAAATCCTTAATGCTCCTTAATTTGTCACAAATCAAGTCATCACCTCAATGTTCCATGTGTTGCCGCATA
>NW_027113576.1:11092-15514 GCF_000696795.3 Halyomorpha halys | reverse complement strand
AGGACTCCATCTTGACAAGAGACTTACTTGGAATCCACACACAAGACTGAAACGACAAGAAACTGCTCTTAGATTCCGATTGCTACAACACTTGACAAACGCTCTAAACTTCCCATTAATTACAAAAAATTCGTATACACTACAATAATCAGACCAATTTGGACATATGGAATTGAGCTCTGGGGCTCCACCCAAACCATCAAATTTTTCCCGCATCCAATCGTTACAATCCAAAATCTTACGTAAAATCCTTGATGCTCCTTATTACGTCACAAATAAACTCATTCACAAAGACCTTAATCATTCATTCACAATCCCACATCACCACCCTCCAAGAATGGTGCCAAAACTGGAGGATTTAAATAAATTCCAATAAATCCCACCAAATCACATTTACACTTCGTCTTGCCCTACAGTATCCTTTAATAATACCCCACTTATTCCTGTTGAACAGATCCGTTACTTAGGACTACATCTCGACAAACGACTGACATGGAATCCTCATACAAGACTAAAAAGACAAGAAACTGCTCGTAGATTCCGACTATTGCAACATTTACTAGACAAACGGTCTAAATTCCCAATCCATTACAAAAGACTGATCTACATGACTATTATAAGGCCTATCTGGACATACGGAGTTGAGCTTTGGGGCTCCACTAAACCATCAAATTCCTCTAGAATCCAATCCTTACAGTCCAAAATCCTTCGTAAAATCCTTAATGCTCCTGACTTTGTCACAAATCAAGTCATCCATCAGGACCTCAATGTTCCATATGTTGCCGATTTGGCCAGAACCAGATACTGTTCATAATAAACTTCTCAAGCAACCAAATCTACTTCTTTCTAACCTTGCTTCCTCTTCCATTCCTGGCAATCCTGCAAGGCGGCTGAAAAGAAGATGTGACCTTATATTGTAAAATGTTTTTAGAGTTCTAGTACTGGGTAGTTCCTCGACATGCTGTATCATATCATTATGTCATTATGATCAAATTTACTTGTTGTATTTTTTATACAGTATAACAAAAATAGAAAAAGTTATATAACAAAAAAAAATGTTAACTTTTAAATCTGGAGTGCCATTCTATGCTAGTCTCTTGTACAATAGAAAGCCAAAACATGGACAGAAAACTCGTAGAGAGTTAAACAGGATTGATGGGCACGCTCTAAGTTCGCAACCAACTTCGCCTATGCTTTCAAGCGGGGTTGGGTTATATATTCCCCTATAGCTCAGTCGCAAAGCCCGATTTTTATAAATGTTCGTGGATAAGCGTAGAAAAAGCAACAAAGTCGAACGCCTAACAATTTTGTTTTTAAAGAACGAAAGGTAATAGTGAAATACCATATAGTAAAATAGATGAGAATAAAATATTTCTACAATTAAATTAAACCAAATATTATTATTATTATTATAAATTATTAATTAGTTTCAAATGTTAAATAATTAAAAATAAATGTTAATTATTAATTTTTAAAAAAAACTCCTTGCTGAGATAGTGTTTCAACCCAGTAACTTCAATTTAAGTACCACGGTCACTGACTGCTAGGACATAATAAATATTTATCAGCTATTATTAAAACTACCAGAAAGGAGGTTTAACTAGGAAAAAACGTTTTTATGTTGTTGTTTTTTTTTATTATAAGTATAAACATTTGAATAATAAAATTATGAAAATAAACTCATTTTTAATCATTTATTTATTGATATTTACTATTTATTATATATTTACTATTAATTTCATATTAGTTATACACTGGCGTGATTGTGATCTGGCTCCACAGACATATTCCAAACGCAGGTTTTAAACAAGTGGTTTTCAGTGGTGGGGAAGTTTATCCTGGAAGTACTAGTATCTAGTCCTGGCCAAATCGACAACTTATGGAACATTTATATCCTAGTGGATTACTTGACTTGTGACAAAGTAAAAGGAATAAGAGAAACGCAAATAAGTTGGTGTAATCTATCTCTTAATAGACCGTATCAAACAACACAAATATTCTATTTCCTCACATAATCATTCTGCCTCTAAACTTTCGGAACATTCTCTTTCTTTAAATTATTCCTTCGATTTCGACAAAACTTCTATACTTGCTACAATTCATAACCGTGACAAAAGGCTCATCTCTGAAAGCCTCTATATCCAATTAGAACCTTTTTCCGTCAATTTAAAAAACCGACAGGAACAACATATCATTAACATATTCACAAATTGTTAGTTTATTAAAAAAGTAATTTTCACATTTTATTTTATTATTATTATTTTTTTTTTAATTTATTTATTTTTAATTTTAATTCGTTTTATTTTTCCGCCCACTTTTTAACGTATTATTTCACTTTTAAACTGTTGTTATATACCCATGACACTGTCATCTTCCGGTACTTTGTTATTCGGTAATTCTTTGGTTCGTATGTATTTTTAACTCTTCCTACAACCATTTGTCGTCACCCTCTCACAAGCTTTCTTCCTCTAAATATTTTCTACTTTTTATTTTTTATTTTTACCCTCTCTTAACGTTTCCTCTAAAAAAACACTTAGTCAACATTTAGATATGAGAAAGCTGTCCGCACGTTGGGTGCCGCGTTTGCTCACGTTAGATCAGAAATGGAACCTTTCCAACGTTCTTTTGGCGCAGTTTAGGCGCAACAAATTAGAGTTCTGGTGCCGATTAATTACTGTAGATGAAACTTGGATAAGTAAAATTAATTTGTAATCAAACTGTAATAACAAAAAAAAGTCTGACGAAACCGGAGGTTCGATGCCAATACCATCAAACGCTCTCTGCATACATCCTTCCAGTGATGCCCTCAGACGTTCACCCGTTGGTTCAGCCCCACAACCTTACATACCTATCTTATACGCTGCAATGCTATAACTTGAATTATATTTATTGGGTGTAGGTCCTTAATTCAGCGTTGTGTAATCTTCTAAAATCTCTCGTTAATTCATCATTTTTCGGTCCGAATATTTTGTGTAATATTATTTTCGAAAACCTTAAGACGCTGTTCATCCCTTAGTGTAAGAGGCCACGTCTCACATCCATAAAGAATAGTTGGAATGATAATAGTTTTGTAAATTTAAGTTATTTTTGTAAGTTTTTTAATACTAAAATTAATAAATCAACGAACCCAAATAAATTCGGAAGTATAATAAGGATATATCAAAACTAAGAAGTGAGTCAGGTTAAACAATTTATTGTTGATAAAGTAATTCAGAAGCTTTTTATAAAGCAAATTGAATACAATAGTAATAAGTGATAAAATTATTAATTTAACATAATATGAAGAAAATTAATTAATTTCACATTGTTGCTCTAATTTAATTAAGTTTTATAGGTTTTATAGGTTTAGTTTTAATTAACTGAGGTATATATTAGATAAAGCATTATGCCTGTAACCATTTGATTACTTGTTGATGCTGTAATATAATATATATAATTATGATTATGATATTATATGATTATGATATTATAATTCAGAATTTTTTTAAAACTATTTTTTAATTACTAGATTGTGATTGAAATTGTTAATTAATAGATATTCTTAAGAATGGCCTTAAGGGCCGAATTTTTTAGTGGTAAAAGAATAAACATGTTGAGACTACATGGATATTTTTCTATTATAATGCACAAACAAACCAGTCTTGAACAATAAATTAAATTATACATAAATAATTGAATATCTTTGTTAATGGTAAATATACAAACATCTATAAAATAATTTAATAATTATAGTTTTTTCTTGTTAGTTACTATAATAATCAGGTTTTGCTATTATTTAAATTATATTGATTTTTTTAAAAAATTTATTTGTTTCTTTTTATAAACTAATCTATTCTACTTACCTAAAACAATAGAATTGAATCAAAGTCTCCACGGTTTTAATGAATCTAACAGTTAACAATTACATGTAATTAAAAGGATCTTTACAAAGTTCATTCCGGTGATCATTGTTCATATAATCGTTTTGAACTTCTCTACATGTTATCCGATTCCTTCGTTAATAAACCCATTTGAAATCTGAATATCTCCTCTTTTAACCTACATTAACAAAATTTAAATAAATATAAGGATAAAAGGTTTAGATTGTATGTATCCAGAGCATCCGAAAATTTCCTGCATCCATGTTCACTTAAAAACTCATATACAAAATATGGGTATGTCAGTTACATTTATAGGGGTTTCAAGCCTTGTAGGAATCGCAGGGAATGAACAAGCCGAAGAAACGCCTCCGAACTGCCTGTAACTGCATCTAACAATGAGCCATATGTAGACTGAAAAATCAGACATTCAGCTTTCTAACGGTTCACTTAACGTGGGAATTGGATTACCTACAACCATTTGTCGTCACCCTCTCACAAGCTTTCTTCCTCTAAATATTTTCTACTTTTTATTTTTTATTTTTACCCTCTCTTAACGTTTCCT
>NW_027113576.1:732-3172 GCF_000696795.3 Halyomorpha halys | reverse complement strand
AGACGGACAGGCTCCGCAAATAGATTAGTATTTTACAGCAGTTCAAGCGAGTTAGATCTTTTTCCTTCTCCTCTTTTTTGACATTGTGCTTTCGCCAATACTTAACTTATATATATATAATAAAAGGGAAAAGTCGTATATTCAAACTAAAACGTTTGATAAATTGCTGTGTACGTTTCATCTTCGGGATCCCACGGGACGTCACTGTTTCCCGTTTTTATACAGAGTTGAAGTGGCTTTATCCTTCCTACTGTCGTAAGTATTTCCTAGCATCCTTCATCTTCCAAGTCATCCAATCCCTCCTTCCTTCATACATCTCCGAGCTCCTTCAGTTCAAATCCTCCTTCAATACCCGTTCCCGGTCTTCAGATTTATACACAAGGGCCCACCAAACCGCTGCTTTCGATAGATCTTTAATTATCCGAGCCTCATCCTTATGAAACTCCATCCCTTCCAGCATCCGTCGCTCAAATACCCTCCATACTTTTAAATCCCGCCTGTTCAATCATTTCTTCTCCATTCATACCCCGTAAAATTGTAAATTAATAGAACTGTAAATACGTATGTTAACTATTATATCATTCTTAATTATTTTACATCATATTCTTTTCTCTTTTTTATTTATACTTTTTTTTTTTTATTGTTCAACTGATAAAATTGAGTAAGTAACCTATAATCATTTTATATAATGACTGTTTATATTTCTGTGTATTTTTTGTTTAAGCTTCTCTGAGACTCCTCAGCCCTCATCTATTGATATGTCTGTATTATTCTAAAGGGACTTGTCCCAGAATAAATAAAATATTATTATTACTATTATCATTATATTTGTCTACAATAAGCTTTTGAATTACTGGACTGACTCAGGTGTAATTCTTTTTCAAAATATTCCCTTTCGCCATGGGAAGGTTTGTTTTTGTCTAGTGGCACCAAATTTTATTTAATTTTCCATATATTTGTTTAATTTTATTTATTTTTTAATTTGATTATTTATTATTTTATTTATTGATTATTCTATTAATTTTTTTTCTTCCGTTCAATGTTATATTTTTGTCAGTAAATGTTTTGATTTTCAAAATTGAAACACTAGTTCTATTGCTTTATCATCGCCTCAAAGGGTTTGTGAGATATCTTGGTTTAGTCCTAAGCTATTGAGGTGTGGTGTGAAATATGGTCATTGTTGGTAAATATGGCTTATTGTTAATTTTTTGTTGCAATACTGACAGTTCGGAGGCGTTTCTTTTGAAATAAGATAGGAGTGGGTGAGCCTCGTGTGACCTATTCTCAGCCTCCTCTCTTTGTGACTCGCGGTACCCCAAGACTTGTCATCCTTTTTATGGAATGCCGTGGGAAGGTTTAAAGCTAATAAAATCCTAGAATTCTGAAATAGAACAACACATGTGAAAAAACTAAGGGTTTTTCGTTTGCAGCTCTGAAATTATGTTTTTTTTTTTTTTTTTACCGATCTCTTCGATGAATAAGAAAAAAGTAATACTGATCATATTAAGCCATATTATGTTTACGAAAAATTATAAATGCATAATGTGGCTCGAAGTAAAGTAGGCCAGAATTTTGTCGTCTCAACCTACCAAATTCTGTTTTTCAAAGAAATTAAAAATTAGAAATTTATGCAGGATCTTTTATTTTCTTCTGGCGACCGTTGTTTGTATAATCTTTCATAACTCATCTGCATTTTATCCAATTCCCACGTTAAGTGAGCCGTTGGAAAGCTGAATGTCTGCTTTTTCTACATAAACGTAGATTTAATGCCCTTGTAAGGGGCGAAATATGAATTTTAAATAGGGGAAAACATTTACACGTTTTATTATATATCTCCGGTTCTAATTTTAGAACTAGTTTTAGCAGTTTATCGATTCCTAAACCACTACAAAGTTTGGTGTATATTGGCGGAGTAATATTGAAGTTATTTTTTTTTTTTAAAGGTTTACAAATTGTATCCCAATCCCTCCAATTCCACATCACCACCCTTGAAGAATGGTACCAAAACTGGAGGATTAAAATAAATTCCAATAAATCCCACCAAATCACATTTACACTTCGACATAAGCCTTCGTCTTGCCCCAGAGTATCTTTTAATAATACCCCACTTATTCCTGTTGAGCAGATCCATTACTTAGGACAAGACTCAAAAGACAGGAAACTCCTCGTCGATTCCGACTATTACAAAATTAACTAGACAAACAGTCCAAACTTCCAATCCATTACAAAAGACTGATCTATATGACTATTATAAGGCCTATCTGGACATACGGAATTGAGCTATGTAGGACACTGCTCCTTTAACTTTAACTGTTGGTAACAGAATGTGGAACTTCATGAACCGTTTTTTAATATAATCGTCCGTTTATAACTCCTGATGCAATTGGCTATTTGTATTATGTACATTTTTGTGTTTAATTATTAGTTAATGAAATTATAT
>NW_027113576.1:0-402 GCF_000696795.3 Halyomorpha halys | reverse complement strand
CAGTAATCCTACATTTATAGATTCTCGAGTTGTTGACAGAGGGAGTTAGGTATTAAGATTTATACTACACAGTCTGTAAATATAACTTATATATACATAACATTTTATAATTTATTTATTTTCAAAAATCATTGGATATATACACAGACATAGATATATCCTATATCTAGATCAACTCCTTTGATTCATATTCTCTCCAACAAATATTCCAGATGTTGATAAAGTATTTTGCACAAAAGCCAAATTCTGTCCGAAAACTATCGCCTCCTGTCTTGATATTTACTGCTGCACTCCAATAGGGAAAATGCCAGTATGGTAAGTTTTGAATTTTTAATAAACTTATAATTCAGAATATAATTAATTTTGAAGTTATTATTTACAAATGAGTTGCGCAAAGTATAC
>NW_027113575.1:0-4757 GCF_000696795.3 Halyomorpha halys | reverse complement strand
CCTGATGAAGACCTGAAAATCAGGTCGAAACGTCGGCATAAATAAATATTTTTTGTTTATTTATGTTGTTTTTTGCTGACCGCACCCCCCGATCATCTGCTCCAATCCAAAGAAAAGATTCGAATGTGTTAGTTTAACTACCTGATTTTCATTTTGCATAGAGAACTTTTTTAGGCATATATTTATCCCGAAAAAGGGCGACTCAACTACTAAGGGCTCTTAGGCATTCGGAATGACAGTAAAATCAGAGATTGACGTTTAGATTGTAAGGTTAAGACAGATGGGCTATGGAAAAAATTCTGAAATCCTTTCATTCGAAATTGTTTGAATATTCCCGGAGAATTCGGATTTCAGATTTTTTTCCCGTAACCTTTGGTTTTAGGATCATTCAGATTGATAGTCTGAATGACGGTTAGAATTACAAAATACAGGTGGCAGTGGTAGCTGAACAAGAATAGAGGTAGCAGTGCTAACTCAACCAAAAACATGGTCTCCTCCATCCTTGGTCTGATTTACATCTCCCTTTCCTTCCTGTTATTTTCCGCTCTGCTGAGCCCCAATGCGACTTCCAAGGAGCTGTCTGCTTGCAGAAGAAAAGGATCTCGTTATCTACCCTTGGCAGGATATCATCACGTGACTTTCTGAATAGTATGCTTCCGCACTATAATAGAATAGGTCTGTATTTTGATGAAATGACAATGTTTGTTTTTGTTTTTTAATTATAACCGTTATAATATGATTAGAGTCGCCAACTGGTCTAAAACAAACTGAAAAAAAATAATGATTTAAATTATACTAATTATATTTGGCGGTCAATAAAGGTTTTAAAATTGTAACAAAAAACTATTTATTGTTACCCAACGTTTCGCCCCACTTTACAGGGCTTCATCAGGGCCGTTATAAGTGCTGTTCTGTTACCAACGAACAGGTCGTTTGGTGCGTTGGTAGTCGTCACTTTGACGAAGCCCTGCAAAGTGGGTCGAAACGTTGACAATAAATAGTTTTTGTTACTATTTTGAAACCTTTATTGACCGCCACCCGTACTATCTTCCTTCTTACTTTATAGGTCAACTATCTTCTTCCAATATGTATTAATTATTTATAGCAAACGATTAATCCTGGAATCCTCACACAAGACTTAAGAGACAGGAAACTGCACGTCGATTTCGACCATTACAGCACATACTAGACAAACGGTCTAAACTTCCAACACATTACAAAAGACTGATCTACATGACTGTAATAAGGCCAATCTGGACATACGGAGTTGAGCTTTGGGGCTCCACTAAACCTTCGAATTCCTCTCATATTCAATCCTTACAATCCAAAATCCTTCGCAAAATCCTCAATGCTCCTTACTTTGTCACAAATAAAATCATTCATAAAGACCTTATGTTCCCTATGTAACCGATCTAGCCCGAACCAGATATCACTCCTTCCATTATAAACTCCCTAACCACTCAAACCCTCTAGTTTCTAACCTTGTATCCTCTTCCATTCCCGACAATCCTCCGGGGCGCCTGAAAAGAAGATAGCCACGTGACCGGCTAATGTAAAATGTCATTAGAGTGCTACCCGTGGGTAGTTGCTCTACACACCTGTAACACTCCATTTTAATTAAGACCATATTTACTAAATGCATTATGTAATAAACAGTTATAAATTTCAATAAAGTTATTTAAAAAAAAAATTATTTATAGAATTGTGCACTGGACATAAATTATTCCTTTATTATATAGAAGCCTAACGACGACGTTACAATCTCTCAAGGTCATTATACAAACAAATTCACTATAGACACCGAAAACAATTTCGGTCAATGCTACAAAATTATAGGCCTTCGCAGGCTTCAAACGTAATTCTACTCTGGTTTACTTCTATGTTATAAAGTTTAAATAATCTAACTCGGGCGCCAAAAATAAATCCTACTTTATAAATTATATTCTCCACTAACGCCTGTTGAATAGATTCGATACTTAGGACTCCATCTTGACAAGAGACTTACTTGGAATCCACACACAAGAATGAAACGACAAGAAACTGCTCGTAGATTCTGATTGCTACTTAGTTGACAAAGGCTCTAAACTTCAAATTCACTACAAAAAATAAGTATACACTACAATAATCAGACCAATTTGGACTTATGGAATTGAGCTCTGGGGCTCGAGCAAACCATCAAATTCTTCCCGCATCCAATCCTTACTATTCAAAACCCTACGTAAAATCCTTGATGCTCCTTATTACGTTACAAATAAACTCATTAACAAAGACCTTAACATCCCATTCGTTGCAGATTTGGCCCAAAACAGATGTGCGTCTTTTCATTCCAAACTCCTCAACCATCCTAACCCATTAATTCATAATCTTTCACCCTCAACAATCCCTGATAATCCTCCGAGGCGTCTGAAAAGAAGATGGCCACGGGACCTTCTAATTTTAAGTACCACCGATGGGTGGTTCCTTCCCAAGATTTTTCAGTTTATATGAAACATTCAACACATTTACTTATCGTATTATTTTGTACAGTTGTAAATTACATTAAATAAAAAAAAAATTATATTCATACTATTGTGTCCGGTCCATCTAAAACAGAAAAATAAACAAGGAATAGTAAATTTTAATACTTAGTGAAACATAAGTTGAATTATTGAGGTTGAGTACAACCTTTTTCTACCGTCGCTACTTGAAGGTACCTAGGTACCTGGTGACATACTTATTTGAGGTTCGGTGTATCGTTCTATGAGAACTCTAATTATATATTTTGGGATGGGGGCCTCCGCGTGATGGTTAGAAATAGAAGAAATGATGATAATTAAACAAGTACAAGAGAAGAGGGGACTTAAAGTAGAGTGACGTTGATAGGGTTTTTGGGGCCCTTCCTACCCTACTACCACCTCGCAGGATAGGGGAATAGGGTGCACAGTCACCCAGGATTAGCGGATAAAAGCTAGCAGGTAGACTGCCAAAAAACTTAATGTGTCTGTGTTGTGTGTTAGGCCTAAGAAATCGATCGAAAATATATGCCATAGGCCCTCAAATGGTCGAGGTAAATAATTTAATGTTCAAAATCCAAGGAAAAATAATATATTAGTAATATAAAAATGTCTAAGGATTAACTAAAAGAACTAATCGAAGAACTAGTGTGACACTGTACTGGTACACTTACATATATGCTAAATTATTATCATTATTGTCGCCATTACAATACAAGATGTTATTGTTTGTAATTGGCAATTTGTTCACATTTATTTATAAACTAATAGGTTTCAATTATGATGTACTTAATATATTTATAATCTTTAATCTTCTTGAGACTAGTTAATGTTGTTTAAATAAATAATTAAATTTTTATCCATTTTTGTCTCAAAACATTTTATTTTTCTTATAAATCCGACGTTTCGGCCATTCTGGCCGACATCAGAGACATCTTAATGCAATTTTGGAACTAAAAATATTTAAACACTCAACAAAACTTAAAATTCATTTATCACAGTCACTTGTTAAAACTTTATCACCTTGAAAGGTTAATTTTTGTTTTTAATGTAAAAATTGACTAATTATAAATTGTTGTGACCTGGGCAGAATAGCCTGCATGAAGCTGAGTGTTTAAATATTTTTAGTTCCAAAATTGTATCGAGATGTCCCTGAGGATGGCCGGATTGGCCGAAACGTCGGACTTATAAGAAAAATAAAATGTTTTGAGATAAAAATTGAATTATTTATTTAAACAAAATTAATATATTTTAAAACTTATTCTTAAATAGTGATAGTTAATTACACAAATAAGAGTTGATTAAAATTAATCTATATTTAATGGATCGGCAAATTTCTGTTGCATCGACAGAGGTATTATCCAGGTTCGATTGCATTTCTAAATTAAAAGAATCGATTATTTATTTCTTTTTGCTCCGAACAAACACAGCTAGTAGTAAATCCTTGGAGTTATTTATTTCCCGACCCAATTAGAGAGATAAAGCCGTTTGTTAGTTTGTTTGTTTTGGGCTCTGTTTGTTTTGACTCGGCCTGAGTCTATCAATGTCAACTGGAGCGAAGAGGCTCCAAGTATCTTTGATTTGATACTAACCACAATCCATCGGTTGATACTTTTTGAGAAACAAATCTTTAAAGACCAATGTTGAGTTCATTCTTGTAAAAAAAATTTAAGAAAATGGTCAAGGAAGGGAGGAGGGGGGGGGGCGTACGGTCCTACCAAAATGAACTAAAAATAGTTGCAATAATTCATCTATTAACGTTTCGCCTCACATTGCAGGGCTTCTATCAGGGCTAAAAAAGATACAAAACAACTGAATTTAGATTACTGATTTAATATATTGATTAATGAGGTGTAGATAGTTGACCGTAGATTAATGCTTGAAGAAGTTTGTCGGGGGGTGCGGTCAGCAAAGAACAACATAAATAAACAAAACCATATTTATTTATTTTATGCCGACGTTATATATGCACATATATATTTATATTTTTAGTATAGGTATATAAGTTAATACTCACACCGTAATTCAGATAAAAGCCACTCACTATTTTGTTATAGTGTTCAATTTGTAGATTCAATTTATTTATTTTTTCTGTTTTCTAGACACTACTTGCATATCTTATATTATACATGTCTTCTTACCTACATGATATTATATTTCATCTGTCATATAATTCAATATTTTGTATAATTCCTTTTCAATTGTATGTTTCTCTAAATGTTGTTGTTATCTCTTTTGTTCTATAGCCCTGATGAAGACCTGAAA
>NW_027113574.1:0-4858 GCF_000696795.3 Halyomorpha halys | reverse complement strand
GTAAACTGATCTACTGCTGTGACTATGAATGATGGTCTGATCTCACATTGCCGTCTAATAGTGAATTTGTCTAGCGAGTCACTGAAGAGGATCTTGGAGGGTGAATTCCGGAGAGCGAATTTGTTGATCGAGTGAATTGAAAAATTGTGAAAAATTACATTCCTCTAATATTTAATATTCCATCTCATTTTACAAATTATAAAACCGTTCATTTAATTGTACTACTCGCTCAAATTGAATAACTGTTATATACATGTATTCTGCACTACCGTTGTTATAGAACCAGTACATCCTTAGAAAGTATTGAACTCCTGACACTCCATGGATTGTAGCACTACTGATTTAATTTTTAAATTGTCGAATATTACAACATTTACTAGACAAACGGTCTAAATTTCCAATCCATTACAAAAGACTGATCTACATGACTATTATAAGGCCTATCTCGATATACGGAGTTGAGCTTTGGGGCTCCACTAAACCATCTAATTCCTCTCGAATCCAATCCTTACAGTCCAAAATCCTTATAAAATCCTGAATGCTCCTTACTTTGTCACGATTCAAGTCTTCCATCAGGACTCAATGTTTCATATGTTGCCGATCTGGCCAGAGCCAGATACCGTCCCTTCCATGATAAACTTCTCAACCACCCAAATCTATTTGTTTCTTTTTTTTTTCCGATCCCTCTAAAACAGAAATAAAAAGTGAATTAATGTGTGCATTACTGTGGAAAAAGAAAAAATAATTGGTGTTTTGTTTATAACCTGGCTTTCCCTTCATTACCTAATAATCCTCCTAGGCGTCTAAAAAGAAGATGGCTTCGAGATCTTCTCCTCTAGAAATGTTATTGGAGTTCTATCAGTGGGTAGATTCTCCACATGTTTGTATCATGTCACTATGTCACCTACAGCAAATTTACTTGATGTATATATATGTTATACAGTTGTAAATAACAATAAATAAACTATTTAAAAAAAAAAAATTGTAGAAGAATTTTTTTTTCGTTTGGCTCTCTTCCTTGTCGTTCATAGGGGAGCGGATAGTTATCTGCAGGTTACCACCCTATTCTAACTATAGTGGGGGATCAAGTATTCATTGCGTGGGACCACCAGGAAGTATACCCCCTGACGCTTCAACTTCTTCGGCCATAGACGACCCTTAAAGATTCTTGTGTAATACAGCTAGATTAAAAAAAAAAAAAACTGATTCGCAAAATAAAATGAAAAAATTTACCAGTAAACAAGTTCTTTCCCCCTCTCTCGGTACAGAGGCATACGCGTAATTCGTCTTGGGCATTGCATACTTGCCGTGGCTGTGGGTTCAGCGATGCGAGATATTGCGTATTTCAAAAGGTAGCGGAAGTCCTGATAGGATCTTTATCGAACCATCCTTCCTGAATGTTATTTCGTTGTAATTGTAACTTAGTTTTTATGAATCGTTTGTGATTGGATATCGCGCGGTATGTTCTATTATGGACAGTAGGCAAGGAAATATTTTTTTCTGCCGTAGTTAATAAAAACCGGAAACGAAACAATGTCGTTTAAAGAGTTTAAAAGTTGTTCAGGTTTTATCCTGAAAGTGATTGTCCTCCGTAAAATCCTTAATACTCCTTACTTTGTCACAAATTAAGTCATCCATCAGGACCTCAATGTCCCATATGTTGCCGGTTTGGCCAGAACCAGATACCATTCCTACCATGGAAAACTTCCCATCACCCAAATCCACTTGTTTCTGACCTGGCTTCTCCTTCATTACCTAACAATCCTCCTAGGCGTCTGAAAAGAAGATGGCTTCGGGATCCTCTCCTCTAGAAATTATTGGAGTTATATCAATGAGTAGATTCTACATGTTTGTATCATGTAACTATCTCACCTACAGCAAATTTACTTGTTGTATATATGTATTAATTATATAATAATTTCAGGGATCATCATACTACTGAAAGCTGAATGTCTACTCATTAACAAAAATTTAATGCCCTTATAAGGACGCAATTTTAAATTCAATTAAAGAAAAACTTTTCAAACATTTTATTTTATACCTCCGACTCTAATTTGTTTAATTAGATCTTGTTCATGCCCTTTGGTGCAGTTTATGCCCTAAACCTCTCCCAACTTTGTTATAGATTAGTTAAGTAGTGTTGAATTATTAAAATGCAAGTGGGAAATTTTGGGTTGAAAAAAATTATGTTTCGTTGTTTTCGAAAACTCGTATTTGAGGGTTGTGCCCCGGTCATAGGTCAGTCATTTTGTATTACTTCAATATCGTATTTATATTGAGTGAGGGTTACTATATAAAAACTATTCATGTCCTATGCCATATATATATATATATATATATTTACCAGAATATTTAAATATTTAGATAAATACTTACTAGTTTTACGGTAAATAAACTCACAAATCGTAAACAACCTGCTAACACTGAATTCATTCAGGATTTTCTTCGCTATTAAGTTATTTATTAATTTATTAATCTTGTGAGATGAAAAGAAAATTCCATGTAGATCACAATACTATTCTATGGTATATTGTTTGTACAACGTTTTGGGCTTATCCCATATTCATGTACTGGTGTCCTACAATTGCAACAATCAACGATTTTTTCTATATATTATATGTATACAATATACAAAAATATTCATTTCTACTATGAAATATTTTCATTTATATAGATATAATTTAAAATTGTACTACATCACATTATTTAAATAATGTTAAATTAATTAATAATAAATAATTCAAACTCTATCCATTATAGTCTCAAAACTTTTATGCCCAGGTCAATTTTATTAGTTCATAAATTACACTAATTAGTCAATTGTTCACATTAAATTAAAAATTAAAACTTCTTATTATAGTCAACCTTTTCCATTATAATTGATTATCACATTTCTGTTTGAATCTGTCTGTTGTGTTCTGACAATTATTGTTGTGATAAATTATAACAAAGAAGGTTGATTGTGATGAAAAGTTTTATTTTTAATTTAATGTGAAAATTTGACTAATTAGGGTAGTTATAATTGTGGACCGATATAAATGACCTGTGCGGAATAGCCTGCAAAAAGTTGTTTTTTAAATGATGTGGTTCTAAAATTG
The DNA here is from genome assembly GCF_000696795.3 of Halyomorpha halys. Taxonomy (NCBI): domain Eukaryota; kingdom Metazoa; phylum Arthropoda; class Insecta; order Hemiptera; family Pentatomidae; genus Halyomorpha; species Halyomorpha halys. The sequence continues at coordinate 1,760 of NW_027113574.1, read as the reverse complement.
TATTAAGATTGTTCTTGAGGATAGCCGAATTGGCCGAAGCGTCGGCCTTATTAAGGAATAAGAAATGTTTTGATACTAAAATAGGATAAAATTTATTTACTAAAACAATATAATATTTGATTATAAAACCCTTACCCCTGACTTTTGTTTTATTATTTTTTGACATTTATAACTGTATATACACATAAGAATATATCTAGTAAATTTGATGCTAGAATATAATGGTATGATACAGGCTTGTTGAGAAACTACCCTTTGGTACCAATCAAATAATATCTTTACATTAGACGGTCTCGAGTTCATCTTCTTTTCAGGTGGTGGAGGATTCTCAGGAATGAATGAGGGAGCAAGGTTAGAAACTTGGGGGTTGATTATCTGGTTTGGGATAGATCGGTTAATATTCAGATCTTAATGATGGATTTTCTTTGTGACTAAGCAAGGAGCATTAGAGATTCTAGGAAGGATTTTGGATTCTAAGGATTGGGTACGAGTGGAAGGTTTAGCTTTGAAGTTCATGTTCTTAGGTCTAGATACAAGAAACCTTGAAGTACGAATTTTAATAAGTGAAGGTCGTGTGATATTTAGATGTAGATATTTTGTATTTACTACTTTGCTATAATTTAGTTTATATATCTGTAAATATAATGTAAATAAGCTCTCGTATCTTTTCGTATCTGAAAATATATGAAAGAGTGTAATACTTCACAATACAAAAATATATTATTTAATAATGGAGTAAAGTAAATACTATTAGTTATAAGTGGTTTAATATACTGGAGTGTAGAGATTAAACTCACCCTCTTTTCCTGACTTAATTAATAATTAAAATATGTTAACTAAGCCATTTACTTGAACCTGGGCTGTACAAACACAGCGAGCCCTCCAAAGCAGTCAACAACCTTTCAAAGCGAAACGACAAGCTTCTTCAGGGCCCCCAATTAGGAGAGAGAACTCTTGTAAACACCAAACTCTTCGCTAAAAAACCTCAGTCAATTAGCATAACCTAAATCTACTGCATCAGCTTTCCGAGTCTTTTTTTTCGTTTTCGAAACAACTTAAAATCCAATGGAGGTTTCGATCCTGAATCCTATAACTCAGAAAATGAATAAAGTAGCACGAAGTCGTAAGGAAAGTTAAAAATATTTTTATGATAGCAAGGTATAGTTGTATTAAATTAATTTTAATTAGAAGTTTAATATTAATGAAAAAGTGACAAAATGGAGTAATTATGAATGAAACTATATGTATATATATAAATTTAGAGTTTTCTTTTAATTTTCTTCAAAATATTTATTCTTCGGGAATTCGGGGATTTCATTGTCTTTAAACTTTCCCATGGCGAAATGGAACATTTAAAAAAAAAATGCACGTAAACAGACCGAATGACATATGGAAGTTTGGTAAACGATTTTTGAGGAGTGAAAATTAGTATTTAAAAAAAACTGCAAGTAAATCGGTTCAGGAATTCAAAAGATTATTGTGGACAAATTTAGAAAAGTACCCCAGGTAAATCGGTCCAGTAATAAAGTCTATCGAAGACGAAAATTCGACAGCTCTACACAATACCAGATAGAACAAGGAGCTTCTTAGAAGGCCTAGGTGTTAGCATTGGGGGTATTGCGATCTTGGAGGAAAATATTATTTTGGACTGTCTGGGGATCATACACCATCACCTGCATGGGAATTAGCTCGGAGATTATTCTTTGTTTTATTTATTTATTTTAATATGTTGACCTCTTTATTTGTGTGTTTTAACGTAT
>NW_027113573.1:3776-4271 GCF_000696795.3 Halyomorpha halys | reverse complement strand
ATGTCCAGATTGGCCTTATTACAGTCATGTAGATCAGTCTTTTGAAATGTGTTGGAAGTTTAGACCGTTTGTCTAGTAAGTGCTGTAATAATCGAAATCGACGTGCAGTTTCCTGTCTTTTCAGTGTTGTATGAGGAATCCAGGTCAATCGTTTGTCCAAATGTAGTCCAAGGTAGCGGATCTGTTAATATATAAATAAATCAAAATTCAAAATATTCAGAAAGGTAAACATGTTTTACAAATACTAATTTTTAAGTTGTTCTTTCGACTGCACCTTCACTTTATATATAAACACAATCAATCAACGGTCTTATAATATGTCCGAAAAAAAAAATTGTGATTTCAGGTATTCTATTGACCCTCCCTCTCCCTCCTCAGAGACGAAGTGACTTTACCAAGGTGCCACCTCATAACGAAGCACTGCTGGTCTTTGAGCGCCTTGCCTTAGAAACCTCCTTTTATATCAGAAAGGGAGGTGTGATTTCTCAATTACTG
>NW_027113573.1:3383-3726 GCF_000696795.3 Halyomorpha halys | reverse complement strand
TTTAGTAAATCTGATCTAAGTTAAATTGGAGTGTTACAGGCGTGTAGAGAAACTACCCACTGGTAGCACTCTAATGACATTTTACATTAGCTGGTATCGTGGCCATCTTCTTTTCAGGTGCCTCGGAGGATTTTCAGGAATGGAAGAGGATGCAAGATTAGAAAATAGGGGGTTTGAAAGTTTATAATGGAAGGAGAGATATCTGGTTCGGGCTAGATCGATTACATAGGGTACATTAATGTCTTTACGTATGATTTTATTTGTGACAAAGTAAGGAACATTGAGGATTTTACGAAGGATTGAATACGAGAGGAATTCGAAGGTTTAGTGGAGCCCCAAAGCT
>NW_027113573.1:0-812 GCF_000696795.3 Halyomorpha halys | reverse complement strand
TATCTTCATTTGTTTTTCTCATACTGTTATAGCCACCTCAAATCGACTGTCTTTTTGTTGGAAGGTTTTAAAATGAACAAGCAACTAGCTGGTTCGAATATAAACATTTATTTGATCAATTTAAACATTTGAAAACTAAAACTAAAATAAACAAAAGATGACTAAACCAATTAATACAAGTTAAAAAAACCATCTTAAACAAAATTAAACTAGCTAAATAAATTATGAATACGAAAATAAACTAATTTACAAAAAAATAAATACTGGTCAACGAAAAGTGGATCCACTCCGAAAGGTCAGAGGAAGATATTTTTCCGGTAAGATGTATAGGTCGTCGCTTCGTAGTTATAAACACCGCTCTAACTCTCAAACTGGTCCAAAGTTGGTGCAATGGCTCACAAACAGTCGAAATGTCCCCAAAGCCAAGATGGTCACACTGGCACTTATTAGGGGCAGACAGGGTCTGGTTGTTTTAATGTATTATACGAGCCGACTAATTAGCCGAAACTCGTATAAAAGTCAAAAGACAGAAAAGGTCTGGTTCCGAACTGTACAGTAACTCACTGAGTTAACTCACTAAAAATGTTCAAACTATTAAATTATAAGTGCAGGCAGGGCCGGGCCGCTTAGTCACTATCAGGGCTACTAATTAGCCGGAACTGATATAAAACAAAGATGGTCGGCCCATTGCTAGGCAACGTCTTAGCGACGATTATCAACCGTGATATGATACGGTAGTATAGGAAGAGGGTGACCTTGAGGATTTTATTGAATACTGAAAGAAATGGAATAAACAATATACCTTTGCTAGA
>NW_027113572.1:368569-368988 GCF_000696795.3 Halyomorpha halys | reverse complement strand
CACCGTCTGAACTAACAGCGCTCTGGTGGTAAGTCGAGGAACTCCCTCCACAAAAAAGTGTGCCAGCTCCCCCATATTCTCTCTACTTATATTCTATACGTATTTCTTTTACCTCCAAAAAACAAACAAACAATAATTCATTAGTTTTTTTTTTTTTTAAATTAGAGAGATCTAAATCAAATTTTATTAAAATAAAGATTTATTAGGTAAATACTAAAATCAGTAGCTGTAAAAAGTAATAAATTAAAATAAACCATGACTACAATAATGGTTTTTTAAAAATAATCATAAGTTAATAAGTACGTTTTAACTGCCTTTGCTATACTTAAAAATTTTTTTTATTACTAACTTTATGATTGCATTATATGTTTTTTTCAACATAGTATTTTTTTTTAATTAATGTTTTATTTTTACTTTAT
>NW_027113572.1:364819-365269 GCF_000696795.3 Halyomorpha halys | reverse complement strand
GGTCGAAACGTCGGCATAAAATAAATAAATATGGTTTTGTTTATTTATGTTGTTCTTTGCTGACCGCACCCCCCGACAAACTTCTTCAAACATTAGTATTTATCATAGATTTTAATTTAATAGAAACTATTTTTTTTATAGATATATTTCTAATTTATATTTAGTTCTTATTTATGTTCTATTATAGGTTCTTTAATTGTTTCTTCTTTTTACTATGGTTTGTATGAATACTCTTTGAAAAATTATTTTAAGGCAAACAAATTTTAGAGTACCATAAAATGACTAAAGTACCATGCCTTATAAAAAAATAGTAATAATTTAAAATAAATGAATGTGTTATTTCGATATCAAATAATGTCAGAAATTTTTTTTTTTTAATAATTTATTTATTGATATTTACAACTGTATACATATATACACATCAAGTAAATTTGCTGTAAGTGATATTAT
>NW_027113572.1:359512-363914 GCF_000696795.3 Halyomorpha halys | reverse complement strand
TACATCAAGAAAGACTCCCGAGCAGTACATTCCGCCCTCCAATGAAGACGAGACTACATCGACCACACGATGGCAGTGGTGGATAGTGGAGTGGGATGTTCGGAATCCAAACTGGAGATCTGGGATTATGCGGTTGGAATCTAGGAGAGGTTACAGGCGTTTTGAGATAAGTGTCAGAAATTTGAAAGGAAACTTACATAACCATATGCTTTTTAAAAGCGATTTTAAACAAATAATAAGCTGATGATATATTGTTATTATTATTTCTAATTTTAATATTTATCCATAAACATTTTCTTTTAAATATCTAGTCCTATTGAAAATGTTACTTTGAATTTTTAACTAATTAAGTTAAATTAGATCACCACACCTTCACCACCTCTGGTAATTAAAGATATGTTAGTTCATATCACTGCTTAGGAAGAATTTGTGAAATTGACTTATTTTTTTGGGTTAACGGGCTTCAAATTTGATTTACAACAATCCAAAATTTACAGTTGCACCATTATTCTTTTGGACCAGTGATATGAATTTAAATTATAAGAGCTGAAACAGTTTATTGTACGTTAAATGGTATTATTAAGTATATAGCTTCGAAATAATATGTTTTTCCCAGAAAACCAGCTGCAAAATTTATGTGCGTGAGAATTGAGAAAAACCGGCTTTCGAAATGAAGCTCTGACGACAATGACAAGAATATAACTCTTCTCGTTCATATGTATTTAATTTAGTAAACAGTGGTGAAAAAATATGTACCGGTTGTTGAACAAACCGTCATCTTGCATGAATGAAAATGTTGAACTGATACCGAATGATGATATCTTTATCCATGTATGAACCAATTTTTGAATATATATTTGGGCCAATCAAATATTTTTTATATCTTTGAATATATTAAATTAATAATAAAGGCTTAACGGATCGAAAGGTTCGATGCCGATTCCTCCAGTCGTTCTCTCCAAACTCAAATTTACTGAAGCATTCTCTGAACCATCCTCCCATTTACGTTTCGGTCTAAATTCTCTGCCGTTTAACCGTTGGTTTAGAGTTTACTAACTTTTTAGGTACCCGTTCATTACGAAGTCGCACCATTCTTACACGCCCATCTTATACGGTGCAATGCTGTAATTTTAATTTTATTTACCGAGTGCAGTTCCTTCAATTCAGCTAAATATATAAGACAATAATAATGGTGTTATAATTAATTATTCTCCGAAGGTTATATTTTCTAGCCATATCTTCACTGCAAAGACCAAGTGGTGTAACTGCAAATTTTTATATCTTGATTTTTTTTTATTTTGATGTGATTTTCTATTCTCTTCACAATGTCAAAAAGACCAAACTAAATATGTTATGTCACTCATTAAAGATACAAAACGATCAATTCATTTATTTCGAAATTAATAATTAATTACTTGTATCTGCAATCAATCAAACACAATGATACACAATACACAATGACATTGCAGAGACGATATGTGGATTTTGATTTAAAAACAAGATGACCTTTAATGCCAATTCGATTTCTTATCTCCTTTGATTATCTGTCAGCAACAAGAATCTCGGTCATTTCTAATGACAAATTTTAATAATTCGTTTTGAGGTAGATTCTATCAATTAGTCCAAATAAAGGAGAAAAACTTGCCTTTTAAAGAATAAGCCTCATGCTTACTCAATTTCGTCAGCATTTTCATTCTAAAATTACACTAAAAATAAAACAAATAAAATGTTATTTTTTAGCAGCAGAAACGGTTAAAGGTTTCCGTGATAGAGATATAGTGTTTGAACAATTCGAGAATTTTAAGATCATTGTGATCAATCATAGCTTTAAAAAACGAAGTTTATGAGGAAATAAATACTGGATGTTATTTATTGTTATTATTTTCAGTTGTAAAATTACTTAGCTCTCGTCTTCTAGCCTTAGCTTAAGGCTTTAAAAGAAACCTAAAATCGAGGATTCATAAAACTATTATCCTTCGTATTATTCTTTGAAGATGCGAAATATGGCCTCTTATTTAAGATCTCTGAATTCTGGAAAAGAATTCCTGTACAAAATATTTCAATCCAAAAAAAATTTAGTTTACTAGGGATTCTAGAAGGCTACACAACGCCGTGTGGTGTGAATTACACTCGGTAAACATAATTGAAGTGATGTGATTGCTGCGAAAAAATGGACTAGGTAAACTTGAAGGGCTTTATAACGAACGAATCTCTCAAATGTAAATACGAACTGAGTGTACTGATAAACGTAGTCCGAAACGGTGGTAGGAGCATTACGTTAGGGCTAATCGTATCGGCATCGAGCCTTCGGGCTCCCTTTGCCCTTTATTTGTTAATTTTTTAAATATTATTTTTGTTCAAGTAATAGAATCATAAATGTTATCCAAATGTTTATCTGCAATAAATAAAAAATGCCATTGTTGGCTCAAGTCTTGATCTACCATCTATCAATCAACTCCAACAACTATAATGAAAAAAAATACAATTAATAATAACAGTTTAACACTTTCATTTATTCTTTTCACGAGCGATCATGAATACCTACGTATGAAGTCACATTCTTGTATATGTTAGTCGTAAAAGCAACGGTAGATTGACGTAACGGCATATGTCAGTAAATTGTGTGCATATGTGAATGTGTAAGGCGCATGTGGTTACTGGCATAGCGGTGTGATAGATGTGATGCGTTTTTTTATCAGCTCCATACATTAGTGAGGAGTGTGTCTATTTGGGTATCTGCTAGTCTTCTCTTCAACAGCTGCTCAGAACGTGTCATATTTGTTGAAAGGATGAAACAGAAATGGAAATAACTTGTTGAATATTGTTACATATTGCAATCACTTCCTGATTTCGGATAGAGTGTAAGGTACAGAAAAGAATTTTATGAATAATGAGGGAGTATAATAAGAAATTGGTTTAGACTAAAAATCCTGTGAATATTTATTTTTAAAATATGTTTTGGTCATAATAAATCTTAAAACTTGTTTTTACTGTTCACCATACGTATATTCGTAAAGTTATACTGACAGACGTCTGTGCGCCTAATGATTCCTAATATATAACTTTTCATAAACCAAAATAAGTTTAATAACAACTAATTTTTCAGTACATTTTTAATGAAATTTAGCTCTCTAAAAAGGTATATTTCGGAAACTATTGGAAGTGAATAGCTCTTGTAGGGCTCATAGTTTTTAAGATACAGAGCTCCGAATGAAAAATAAATTTTTTTTAACGATTTTGAAACAACCTTCATTTTTACACATAGCATGATCTGACTGGCAGATTCTCATTTCATTGGCAATGCAGTAAAGATTCAGAAATTTATTTTATCAAAGTTTTATCTGATAATGTCGATTTTTTTTTCGGACTTGAAAGTTCATGGAAACTAACTTCATGAAAAATAAAACGTTTATAACTTTTAAAATATTGGAAAATTACAACTTTTCAATTTATTTTCCTAAAAGAGAGAACCTTTAACTGTATTTTTCCCAAAGTTATTAGCAATGTACTTATCACTATTATGAAGTGAGCCGATGAGTGTTTAGTTAAAAAAATGATGTAATGCAAGAAAATAATTCTGTACTTGGGCTTTTCTTTGGGATTATGTTAATACATGCAGTTTCGTTTTAGGAAAATAGAATATTGGAAGATTATTGATTGACCGTGTGTAAAGATGAAAGGAATATGGTCCGGGTGCGGTCAAAAAAGAACAAAAAAATAGTAATGGAAGATTATTGATTGACCGTGTGTAAAGATGAAAGGAATATGGTCCGGGTGCGGTCAAAAAAACTCAAATAGTAAACCCTAACCTATTTTTACTTTTGCTAGCATAGCAAGTTATACCTATTATAAAAATAACAAATGCTTTCTCCTATGGTCAAATATTCTGGATTTTTCTAATAATAAATTGAAATATTTAATTTTCAGTTTAATTTGATATTAATATTAACTAAAGCCACATCTAAAATATAAGTAACCAATATTTTTTTAAATATTGATATATTTATATATTGTAATACATTAAATATTATAATATATATAAATTTGCATTAAAATGTGTTACTCAATTTAAGTCAGCAATTATAATCAAAATGTTGACTAGACCAAACGTTAAAAAACAGTTATTCACGATTATTGGAACTAGTAGTTATATTTTCGGAGATGAATTTCTCCTTTCCCCTCTCTTCACCGTGGATCCGCAGTTAACACCATACCTATCACAGAAATACGTTAACTTATATTAGGAACCGAATCTAAATAACTGATTCGTAGTCAGATTCGAAAAACCATACTAGGTACCACGGGTACGGCTAAAAATATAATTATAAAGCACATCCAACGTCCTGGTCCTTGATGTAAATAAAAAAGGTCGTACAAGTTGGTTTCTTCCATGTTTTAATTT
>NW_027113572.1:358673-359097 GCF_000696795.3 Halyomorpha halys | reverse complement strand
ACGGTGAAGAGAGGGGAAAGGAGAAATTCATCTTCGAAAATATAACTACTAGTTCCAATAATCGTGAATAACTGTTTTTTAACGTTTGGTCTAGTAAAAATTTTGGTTATAATTGCTGACTTAAATTGAGTAACACATTTTAATGCAAATTTATATATATTATAATATTTAATATATTACAATATATAAATATATCAATATTTAAAAAAATATTGGTTACTTATATTTTAGATGTGGCTGTAGTTACGTTATATTAAATAGATAGCTATGGAAAAATTACATTATAAACGTATCTGACAACAATTTATTTTTACTTTTAATATTAATATCAAATTAAACTGAAAATTAAATATTTCAATTTATTATTAGAAAAATCCAGAATATTTGACAAAAAACAGTTATTCACGATTATTGGAACTAGTAG